>NW_015433086.1:0-1100 GCF_001527695.2 Protobothrops mucrosquamatus | reverse complement strand
GTCCTTCCCAAGGACCTGGGATAGGCAGATGTGGATGTTTGATGGTATTACAGATATCGTCGCAGGATGGACGCTGTTCCTAGTATAAGGCTGCCTTTTGCATTTTACTAATGGTGAATAATAATAGTAATTATTATTATTATTATTACTATTTAGTTATAGTGTATACTGGAGGTAGTGATCCTTTGAGACCTGTATGAAACTAAATTTCATTTTAACGTATGCCGCTTAGTGTACATATAAAGTGACAATTAAGTTATTCTAGTTTATTCCATTCCGGGGGAGGGGGGGAGGGCAGGATGCGTTGACCAGCGAGGGAACCACGAGGAGGAAGAGCAGCAACAGAACCACGTGGAAGGGAGGGAGAGGGAGGGGCCAGGAGCGGTTTCCAAGGGGACGGCAGGAGAGGGGCTCGCGCTCAGGGGCGGGGCCGCAAGACAGGGGGAGGGGGCGGGGCCAGCCCATGTGCCGCGCGGGAGGGGCCGAGTGGTTCGGCAGACGGAGCACGAGAGGGGGGAAAAAAAGCGCGCGGGGTGAAGGCTTTTTCCCCCCCCCTTTTCTTTTCCCCCCCTTCCCTTTAAACCGAGGCCTCCCCCGCCCTCTTTTTCCTCCAGCGCCTACTCACCGCACTTACCCCCTCCCCCGAAGCTGAGGGGAGGGACCCAGGTGGGCAAGCGGAGCCGCGCCGGAGCCGCCCGCAGTGACCAGGCGACGGGGTGGAGACGAGGACGGCCACCGCCGGGCGTGCGTCACGCGCGTGCGCGTCAACGAACCGGATCTACCGGGAGGCGAAGCGCAGCTGCCGGGGGAGATGGTGGCGTGCGGCAAGGGCGGTTGTGGCGGCGGCGGTGACTGTTCAAGCCACTGCGCATGCGCCAGAGCCGGCAAAAGAGGAAGGGGAAAAAAAAAAAAAAGTCCGGGTTTCTCTGTGCCTCGACCAGGGTGAGAAGGGGAGTCGGGCGGGCGCCAAAAACAAGATCACGGGGGAATCGCGTGGCTTGTGGTTCCCCAGGCTTTCGGGTTTGACCGCTTCAGATCCAGGTGGAAAAAGACAAAGAAATCCTTTATTTTTTTTTGGGGGGGGGGACTGCAGATCGGGC
>NW_015433085.1:0-1100 GCF_001527695.2 Protobothrops mucrosquamatus | reverse complement strand
TCGCAGAAATATCTGAAAAATACGGCTTGAAGCACCTCAAAAACCAAGATCGTGGTCGTCAGCAAACAACCCGTTAATTTACCACCAATAAATTCGGAAGGAATACCATTAGAAAAAGTTGAAAGGATCACGCACCTCGGTTCTAATTTACATTTAACTTGACACTAAAAAATTCAGTTTGGGAAAAATAATGAGGGTCCAATCTGTGTATTGAATGGTGGAGCTTTTGGAACATAAAGGATTGCCAAACAACCATCGTGATTGTGACAAGCGCTGTTAAATGTGTGTGACAAGGCAAAAAAACCACCCAAAAAATATAAATTGCTTCAAGATGTAAGGAGAGGCGGTCTTGCTTTAATGGAGAGAGCCAAAAGGTGGCTTTGCTTGGAGACTAAATTTCTCTGAAGTTTAATTTGACTCAATTTGACTCTATTTCATGCAACCTGGAAGCCACTGTTAGATTTCTCATCAGAGAAAAATCAACTTTTGACTTTATGACTTGAAGATTAGATTGGACGAGAGGAATATTGTAGCTTTTTAAATGTAAAGTTATTTACATTTCATAATTTACTAGTTAGATGAAATTGTAATTTTTTACAGAATACAGGGTTTTTAAATAATGTGACTTCGTATCTTTAAGGTATTTTATACAGTAGATTGGTGTTATTTGTTTAAACCTAGACAAGTGTATTGTTAGTATATTTAAAAACAGAAAGACATCCATGACTAACCATGGTGCAAATGGAACATGAACCCAAGTGGCTTCTGTATTTTATACATTATATGTTATACTTTATGTCAGGGGTCTCCAAACTATGTGCTCTTGGCCAGTGGGCCACAGAATTGGCTGAACAAGGCACGCACGTGTGGGCGTGCCTTTCCCCCACTCGCGCTAGTGCCCACGGCCGTTTGTGCATGTGAATGGAAGCACTATCGCGAGGGGCGTGTGCCCCTTTTTTGCATGTGTGAACAGGCCGCTAATGTGTGCACGGCCCATTTGCGCATGGGTGTGCAGCTGCTCGTGCATGGCGCCAGCACATGATGCATGCGCGAACGTGGCTGCTAGTACTGCACCAGTGGGCGTGGCCGTTTGTGTGTAC
>NW_015433084.1:0-1100 GCF_001527695.2 Protobothrops mucrosquamatus | reverse complement strand
AAAGCAGGGGATACTGTCTTATAGAACTCTGGTAGCATTTCATGCCTTGTACTGACTACAGCATCCAAGCATTTTGCAGCTGCACGTCTAACCTTCCAGCTCATATCATCATCATCACTATATTCATCATCACTCCCTTGAAAAGAATAAAAGGATACCAGGTTATATATAGTCATGAAACTGTCCTATTTGTAAACAAGTCACTAGCCTACAAGGACAGATTATTTATCTAGGGTCTGTAATCTGTGCTCTTCAGGCAGAAATTAGGTGTCCAGTTCAGCCCCTCTACTCTAGTAACCCTCCGTGCTATCAGCCTCCTCTACCACAAAGATCCTGCAGGAGAAGGGCAGTGTGGACAACCGTGGGATCTGGCAGGGTGAGAGCTGTGAACCATAAACGCAAAGCTTTTGCTGTGTCCCTGCACAACAGTTACAGTGCCCTTGCTGACCTTAATAGGGACATTAAGGAGACAGGTAAAGATATTTGTGAAGATAACTCAAATAAGCAGGGGATTGTGGTCCGAGATGAAGAACTAGATTTCGACAGGGAGAAGTGTGAATCAGGTATTACACATCAGTCATGCAAGAACAGAAAGGCATCCAAAAAGAGAAGTTACCTTCTTGTAGGTGATTCAATTATAAGGGATATAAATTTAGGAAAGGACACAGAGGCTTTGAAAGAGGTCAGGTGTCTTCCAGGTGCTACTGCCAGTAGGGACAAGAACCGTATTTCTAAAATAATCAAGAATGGCAGCAAGGACTGTGATGTGGAGGCTATCTTACATCTTGGCACTAACGATCTGTCCCAAAAAGATCTACTCTCTGTGCATAACAATTTCCAGAGCTTGGGGAAGGAACTTAGCAGAATAGGCTGTAGGCTTACTTTCTCAGAGGTTTTACCAGTGTATAAGGAGTAAAATGGAAAAGGCCAGCGCATAGCACAATTCAATATGTGGCTAAAGGAGTGGGGTGAAGGGGAAGGCTTTGGATATATTAGTCACGATGTCTGTAGCTGGTCCAATGAAAAGATGTACAAAAGAGATGGTTTGCATCCATCAAAGAAAGGGACTGAGTTACTCGGCTATAAATTCACAGATTTTC
>NW_015433083.1:0-1100 GCF_001527695.2 Protobothrops mucrosquamatus | reverse complement strand
TGCAGAATCAGTTTGTTGAGAAGAATGCAAACCTGTTCAATCAACTCTGTAATAATGACCAAAAGCTGGGATGTTTAGATTGGTTTTTAAACCCTCAGGAAGAGTCAGTCTTACAGATAACCTGGTCCCATGACATGTAGAACTTTAAAGGTAATAAACAGCTATTTGAATTGCACCTAGAAGGAAATTGGGAACCAAAGCAGCTTTATCAATAAACTAAAACTATGAACACTGAACATTGTGCCCAGTGCTGCACTATGAACTAGCTGTAATTTCCAGTGTTCTTCAAAGCAGCCCATATAAAGTGCATTTCAGTAATCCAAATGGGAAGTGACTAAAGTGTGACCATGAGCAAGGCCTTCCAGTCCAGGAAAATTGGCACACACAATGGATTTGTGCAAAGGACCTCCACTCACAATTACTGTATCCCCAATATGTTACTGTCTCAAGTTTAAATCCCTAAAATTTGGGGGCAAAGTACTAGTTTTTGCTGATAAGATGTTTGGATTGTGTTTGCTTGTTCTAAAGCCATCTGCTATCTATCTATATATAAATAAAAATGTAAATGTTCGTTTGTTCAAAATCTTAAATCTCTGAAAGTTCTTCACCGATTGCTTTGAAATTTTGACACAACGTTGCATTCGAATACGCACGTGTTTTTATATACCTACTATTATATAGATGTCATATCTGTGACACAAACATGCACTTTCTCTTTTCTTTCTAGGCTCCAACATCACTGCAGATGGTGACCGCAGCTATGAAAAGATGCTTTCTCCTTGGGAGAAATGTGGAAAAATTAGATGTCTTTGTCAGTTAACAGCGTCCTGTTTTCCCTCTTCTTGCCGTTTTATGGAGAAACAAACTTTGGTTATACAGTAGTTTCATTGCTCACTGACAGAACTGAGAAGTTCCCAACTTGGTTCAGCAAGTAGGGAAAGTTCAGAATGACCTCAGAAATTCCCATTTCTAGCCTTCCCATTTCTAGTAGCACTTCCCATTTCTAGTCTAATTGGAAGCAGCTTTGTAGGATCTCAGACCTACCCGTAGATGCCAACAAATTAATCTAGGATATTTGGCATGCCAAACATGAGCTGTAT
>NW_015433082.1:0-1100 GCF_001527695.2 Protobothrops mucrosquamatus | reverse complement strand
CAAGTTACAGCACACCATGCTACAGTCATGCAACACAGGTCTGAATAAAAAATTTTCTTTATCATAACCCCTGCAACAGCTTTTGTTGCATTCTGCCGGCTGGGGCCTTGTATCAGAGTGTTCGACGCTAGCTTTTGCTGGTTTAAAAACAGCTTTGGAATCAGAGGTTGCCATCTTCAAAAGACTGCCGGAATTAAATTGCTAGCTGTTCAGGCCTGCCCGTACAAACTCCCTTGCCCCTTGCAATGCCACGCCCTTGAGCATTGCGCCTGCCCAGATCACGGGAGTATGACATGCCCGGGCATGTCCCAAACAAGGCCTCAGAAACACACATGCGCGGAATCGCGGTCCTGACACGCCTGAACAAGTTTTAAACCCCTACTTGCCACCTGGCTGCTTGCCTCTTGTGAGCATTTTAATTCCTGTTAATATTCCTTGTTTTTTGCTATAGCGGGGACAGAATAAATTTTATTCAGGGTGCAAATGGCAAAATATGTGTCTTTAGATTTTTACAAAGGTAAAAACCTGCTGGGGGTTTTAAAAGGGCCGTGGTTTGTTTGTTTTTTTCCCCTGCATTCGAGGAAATAATTTTAAAGCCACCTAGAAATAAATACCTTTTAGAAAAAAAATACCTTTTAGAAAAAAGGGGTTAAATGCAGGCTCTGGCTGCCTTTTAGGGGCTCCTTTTTCCCCAGCTTTTGAGGCTCTGATTTTTAAAACTCCACAAAAATTAAAAGCATCGTTAGGCTAGAATGATTAGAAATAAAAAGCCTTTTTTATTTTTTTATTTTTATTTCACAGCTCCCCAAAGTAGGGCTTGTTTCCCAAAAACACAGGCCTCTGCTAATTATTTACTTTACTTAGTTTTTTTTTGTTTTGAATGTCCATGGAATTAGTCTAAGGTTAATCTAATCATGTACCCAGAGGGTTGACTGCCACTCTTGATGGGATTAGGCCAGCACGTCACATCCGGAGGGTGGGGGCTGAGCACGTCACTTCCGTTTAGGGCCATGACCTGCTGACGTAATCAGCACGTGGGTTTGTTTACTTTGATGACGTCACTGATCAAAAGTGCTGATAATTTTCATTAAAAAAAGGTA
>NW_015433081.1:0-1100 GCF_001527695.2 Protobothrops mucrosquamatus | reverse complement strand
TATCTATCTATCTATCTCTCTATCTATCTATCTACCTACCTACCTATCTATCTATCTATCTATCTATCTATCTATCTATCTATCTATCTATCTACCTACCTACCTACCTACCTACCTACCCACCCACCCACCCACCCACCCATCTATCTATCTCGCCGTCTACTCGCACATGGCGACTGAAGGCAGCTTACATCAATAACAACCTATAAAAAATAAAATAACAAGAGGAAAAATAGAATAATATAATCACCCCCTATCCCATTCCAGCAACAGCACACATTAAACTAGCCATTTGCTGGGCTCTATCCGGCTTTGGGTTCTCCAGGCCCGCTGGCAGAACCAGGTCTTCAGTGCCTTCCGGAAGAATGCTAAAATCGGGGCCAGTCTAATCTCTGAGGGAATGATGTTCCAGAGGGAGGGAGCCACCACAGAGAAGGCCCTTCTTCTGGGTCCCGCCAGACGCATCTCCTTAGGGGACGGGACCCACACAACATTCCTTGCCTCCCCCTCTAGTGGGTCGGGTAGATGTGACCGGCAAGAGACAGTCCCTCAGATAACCTGGTCCCAAGCCATAAAGGGCTTTAGAGGTAACAACCAGCACCTTGAATTGCACCCGGAAACAAATCGGCAACCTATGCAAGCTCCCGCAAGAGAGGTGTCACATGTGCACACCGAGGTCTGCACAAAATCATGTGGGCTGCTGCATTTTGTACCAACTGGAACTTCCGGATGCTCTTCAGGGGCAGCCCCAGTTGACTGTATTTTTGGCATTTACAGCAGCTTTCCCTCAATCTGGTATCTTGCAGTAGGTGCTAAAGCTGTGCTTCTCAACCGTGGTCAGTTTAAGATAAGTGGACTTTAACTCCCAGAATTAAACAAGCATAATATTATATCTGAGAGGGGTGTGATGGCTCAGCGCTTAAAGACATTGAACTTGTCAGCTGGAAAGCCCGGGTTCGAAACCTGAGCACTGCACAATGGGGTAAATTTCCATTCCTGTCCCAGGTCCTGCCCACCTAGCAGTTCAAAAGCATGCGAATGCGAGTAGATAAATAGGTACCAGTTTGGTGGGAAGTTAACGGCGTTCCCTGCACCTTTGG
>NW_015433080.1:0-1100 GCF_001527695.2 Protobothrops mucrosquamatus | reverse complement strand
GCAGGTACGGTGTGCATTCAGTGGAAGTTTATTCGGTCTGAAACAAAGTCAGCACTGGGAGTGGCTTGCTCCCAGTGCTGTAAATAGAGGTGCCACGCCCCATCATTCCGCCCCCAGCCACAAGCCAGCATCCGCCCTGCCCTAATTAAAGTACCCTTAGCCCGACCCCGCCCCTCCCCAGGGTCCGTCCTGCCCCACTGCCTCGCCTGGTCTTCCACCTCCGCAGCTTCCTGACCGCCAAAGTCCCGAGCCAGTTCCCCCGGATGTACAGGCTTTGCAGCTCCACCTCTGCGCGTCCTAGCCTGCTGGCGCGACTCCTCCCCCACCGCAGCCATCCCGGCCTGGCCCAGCCCGGTTCCGACGTTCCCGGCCCCTCCGGCGCCTCCGGTGGCGGCCCGGCCTCGCGCGGTGTTGCTCAGCTCCGCCCCGCCATGCGGCGCTTCTGGCGGGCCCCCTACGGCCGTCCTCTCCGGTTTGGGATGCTCCGCCCCAGACGCGACGGCGGAGAGCAGGCAGGAGGGGGAAAGGGTCGCCGCTGATTCCCCGGCGGCGAGACGCGCTGGCCGAGGGGCTTCTGGGTAGGTGCTGGGCTGCGGCGGGCGGTTGCGGCGTTGCGGCTGGGCGGTTGGCTTCCCTGGACGGTTCAGCGGCTGCGGCTGGCCTCCCTGGGCGGGCTCCCACACCCCGCTCGTGGATGGCACGCCCGGCGGGGCGTGACATGCGGCCCCCTCTACCATGGTTCCTCCTGGAAGGGAAATAGACACACATTTAGCGCCACATGCTAATGCCCCTGGCTTGCCCGGGTGTTCATGATGAAAGGCCCGGACTAACCGAGGGGCATGTACGTCCGACTCCCCCACCCAGGACGCCTCGGTGAGGGGGTACCCTTTCCACCGGAGTAGGTATTGCACCCTTCCCCGGCGGACCCTGGAATCCAGGACCTCTTGCACCTCGTACTGCGACCCGGTGACTGGTCCCGGTGCTGGTTGTGGGGGTCCGACTGCCAGTTTTAAGAGACTCCCGTGAAACACGGGATGCACTTTGCCCAGGAAGGGGGGTAATCTCAGGCGGACAGTCACCGGGTTGAGTACCTGGACTAT
>NW_015433079.1:0-1100 GCF_001527695.2 Protobothrops mucrosquamatus | reverse complement strand
GAAAGAAAAGAAAGAAAAAAATTGCATCATATAAAAACTTAAGAGAATACCCTCCAAAATAGTTTGGTCTTCAATATTAAAAAACAGGGAAGAGAAGATTAGCCTGATCTCTACTAGAAATCTGAAGAAAGAATGTTTTGAACACACTATAAATCGTTTGGAATGGAAATACTCAGTATAGGACTAGGGATTGTTTATCTCAAAAGACCGTGAGTCTTGCTCTTTCAAAGCAGGAAACTAAAATTTTATAACAAATGCAAACATTAGAAAAATGGCTGGTTTTTACTACATATTTCCTTTGACGATATCTTAAATGGTTGTGAAAGATCTACAGGTTTATGAAGGAATGATCAAGTACACATAAAAAAATAGAAATTCCATGTTCAGCAGCTGCAGGTACACTAGGGCAGGCATGTCAAACTGCTGGTCTGTGGGCTGGATGCATCACACTGAAACCACACCCACCCCATTGCTGGCAATGGAGAAAAAGTTCCGATACATCACGTGACGTTGCGAGTTTGACATGCCTGCACTAGGGAGTTTCCCAAAAAGTCTGACTAGTCACTGTTAAAAACTGGAAGTTGGACAACATAGTTTTTGTTGCAAGTGGGTTCTTTTAGAGTTCTTAAATAAACACATAATCCCATGTATGTTATAAACCTTCCATGGGATGGCTGGAATATACCACTTTTCTGTTTTTTGCTTTGGATTTTCTAAGAGGATGTCTGAGGAGCTTATTAAGAGAACTAAGGAGACTTTCTTGGTTCCAAAAGAATGGGAAAGCAGAACATATGAAACCAATATGAGAATGGAAAGCAATGGAGTAGATATCAGCTGCTGACTGTCTTTATATTACATTTAGCTTCCCCCACCAGCCCTGGTACAGCTAAAGTCACAAACCTATAATAATAATAATAATAATAATAATAATAATAATAATAATAATAATAATAATAATAATAATAATAATAATAATAATAATAATAATAATAATAATAATAATAATAGTAAAGTTGGAAGGGACCTTGAAGGTCATCTAGTCCAACCCCCTGCTCAGGCAGGAAACCCTATACCATTTCGGACAAATGGCTGTCCAGTCT
>NW_015433078.1:0-1100 GCF_001527695.2 Protobothrops mucrosquamatus | reverse complement strand
CAATGCCAATGGTGTTCAAGTGGTGCTCCAGTTGTTTTGGGATTGCACCCAAGGCGCCTATTACTATTGGTACTACCTTTGCTTGCTTTTGCCACAGTCTTTCTATTTCTATTTGTAGGTCTCTGTATTTTGTTATCTTCTCCAGTTCTTTCTCGTCTATTCTGCTGTCTCCAGGCACTGCCACGTCCACTATCCAGACATCATCATCATCATCATCATCATTATTATTATAAATTAAATTTGCGAATTTTTAACCAAAACTCTATGAAAAATGCACTACTTGCAGATAAGCTGAACCACAAAATATTCATATGTTATAATTTTCACAGTTGGGTTACCCATGGATAATCCATGGATTATCCATTTTTCTTGATATTTTGGTTAAAAAAAAATCTGAGCTTAACTGCAGGTGGGCTTTCTGTATGGAAAGGTGGATTGGCTGCCTGCCTGATTGATTGACTGACTGCCTGACTGATGGACAGCCTCATCTTTTAGACACCCTACTAAAACTTTGTTCTCTCTTCTTTCAGGTGCTTGAAGTGGACAGTTTGAGTTATGCCATGAAGAATTATAAATATTATCTTATAAAGAGGTCCTTTCAAACAACCAGGTTGTCTTCCTCACAGGATAGATTCTCCCTGCCGTGAAGAGGTGTAAACAGGACTGTAATTTGCATTTGAGTAATAAAATGTTTTTGTGTTTTGTGGTCAGTGGCATGCGTTCTTCCTTTTAATCATATTGAGGGTTTTTTTTTACTTGATTTAGAAGGTCATGAATTAAGATTTGGATGGCATGGTTATTTATGGTATGATAAAGTTAAAGTGAATGTTAATTTCAACAATAATTTTATTAGACCTGCCATACAAAGCAAGGTTATTTATGAAGTTGCCTCTTTGGGTATCCCCCCCCCCAAGAAGCCTTTTTTAGAAAAGAAATGGCAGTGAAGCCAGACTGGTGGACTTATGGTAAAATAATATCTTTTAATTTTGGTGACCCCACCCTCAAATCTAAGGAAAGTTAGAATCAGAAGATCAAGTCTGTGATTGGTTTACATACTTACAAATGAAAGAAAAAATTAAACTAGATAAAAAGAGTTATGG
>NW_015433077.1:0-1100 GCF_001527695.2 Protobothrops mucrosquamatus | reverse complement strand
GCAACTAAGCTGGAGAAAGTCCTCCTGGCTATAGCTTCCATCTGCTGTGAGCTATTTCTCTCTGAGGTATCATAACCTCTTGGAAAGCCAAAGTTATACTGGCATCAATGGGCTTCTGAATTAACAGTCACTCCATCTTACTTGCATTGAGTCTATCTTGGGTTAAGTATATTGAATGCTTGAGGCAAATGCCTAGGATGCATTTTGGCTACCTCTATCAGGTTCTATTTATTATATGGATTTAGTTTCTTTTAGAAAGAGAGAGCAGGCTGATAAATGTAGTATCTTTCAACAAAATAATCCTAACATTGTTTTGATATTCTAATTATCTGGGAGGAACATGTTATGACACAGCATTCACTACCTGCTTGTAAATCAAGTCAATGGGGGAAGCCAGATTTGCTTAACGACCATGTGAGTCACTTAACAATTGGACTTAACAACTGTAGCAAAAGAGGTTGTAAAATTGGGTTTAACAATGAAAGTTCCAGGCCTGATTCTGGTCATAAACTGTATGATAGTTTTTGATAAAAGGGTATTACATCATTTGAGAAATCAGAAATATTTGCTATGCTTTGGGAATTAGTTCTCCATGTAAGCACACAGTAGGAGTAGAACACCCTTATTTTGAAGAAACCTGGCACAACGTAATTAGCATGTATGTGCTCTTCTCCTTGGTTCTTCCTCATATTTCCTCTCCTTGATTATGTCTTGCCAAGAGCAGAACAGAGTAATAAAATGATATAATTTTGTGGGCAGCAGTTGCACAAGCAATGCTATAAATATACAGAGACTGAGATACAAGATCAAATGAAAATGGAAAGGAAAAAAACCTGAGAATTCAAATGTTGAGTGGTTAGTGCTACAAACACAGAAAACTAAAGCAGGGATAGGCAACCCAAAACATTCAAAGAGCCACTTGGACCTGTTTCCCACCGAAAACAAAACACTGGGAGCCGCAAAACCCTTTTGACATCTAAAATGAAGATAACACTGCATATATATTTTTTTTACCTTTATTATACACACACACACACACACACACACACACACACACACACACACACATATATATATATATATATATATATATATATATA
>NW_015433076.1:0-1100 GCF_001527695.2 Protobothrops mucrosquamatus | reverse complement strand
CACCTACATCGTCCATATAGGACGACTCGGGAACTCAACTCCTACCCCGGGCAGCTCACCTATCCCCTTATGCCCAGGGGAAAGGTATCAAGCCGTTTGACAGCTGATGCTAGCTGTCAAACCGGCTTTTACGCGAAACAGGCGGGAGGCAGCAAACAGCTGCGACCGACGAAGACGCCTGCCACCGGAAGTCTCCCATATTCTATTTTCCAAAGCCAAGTGAAATACAGTAGCTATGACTAACCAAACCAAGCAAGATCATGTTTGCAGTTCTGGTTCGACCATGTCCCTCTCCTTTGTGAAAATTAGCTGAAACATGGAATTCTTGCAGGCTAATGTTTAATTTAATATATTTAGTTTGATTAGCTTTTGATCTTTACAATATTATTTTAAGCTTCAATTTAACATCCTTGGGGTGATGAACCAT
Source organism: Protobothrops mucrosquamatus (assembly GCF_001527695.2). Lineage (NCBI taxonomy): Eukaryota > Metazoa > Chordata > Lepidosauria > Squamata > Viperidae > Protobothrops > Protobothrops mucrosquamatus. Next base: position 673 of record NW_015433076.1, on the reverse strand, counting down.
TTTTCTTTCACCTGTCTTACTCTGAAGGCCAAGACAATGGACTTGGTCTTAGTGATTGAATGGAAAGAGGAAATGTGATCTTGAATATCCCCTACATAAATTTCAGTAGTAATTCTCTTCTAAAGAAAGAGGAAAACAAAGCATGGAAGTCATGAGTTGGGGTCTATTGTGAATTAGATTGGTGAGTAAAGATATACCGTCCCTAAAATAGCAAAATATTATTTAGACATGGAAACAGCATAGCATAGATTTTATTTGCATATTTACTTATATGTTACCTTTATATTCAGAATCAACCCTCTTTATGTCTTACAATTTAAAACCTCAAGTATTATAGAATATGAAAAATAAAAACAAATAAACTAAAGCATGGATATTACATTCGCTGACTTTAAGAATCCTGGCTAAACTGCTATGTTTTTTCAGATTTTCTGAAGGTTAAGTGGATGGTGGTCAAATGTAGGTCTCAAGGTCTTAAAGCGCTCCATGGCATTGGACCTGGATATCTCCGAGACCGCCTTCTGCCACAGATTCCCTCCCACAGACCGGTACGCTCCCACAGAGCGGGCCTCCTCAGGGTGCCGTCGGCCAAGCAATGTCGGCTGGCGACCCCCAGGGGGAGGGCCTTCTCTGTGGGTGCCCCCACCCTCTGGAACGAGCTACCCCCCGAGAT
>NW_015433075.1:0-1100 GCF_001527695.2 Protobothrops mucrosquamatus | reverse complement strand
GCAGGCAGGACTGGCCTAGGGACATTTTAAATTGGTTTCTAATTAATTTTAAAATAAGAATAGGCCTATTGAATATATCTTTTAATTGATTTTAAATTTTGTAGATTTGTATCGATTGTTCTGTTTTTAATTGGCTGTAAGCCGCCCTGAGTCCACTAGGAGAAGGGCGGGATATAAATGCAATAAACTTGAACTTGAACTTGACCCAACTGAACTTTAATGTTGCCTCAAGTAAGTACAGTAATGCCAATTGTTCTGAGAACACCCCTAGCTCTTGAGCAATATATAAATGCTTTACATTTAAAAAGACGATACTCTAATAATCTGTTAAGATACTACTGGATTTGTATTATAAGGCACATATCTATCAAATATAGAACCTAGATTATAGGGGCCTCTGTCAAACAGCTCTTTGGCTTTCATTACTATAGTAATACACAGCATACTAACAGGACATTAATTGTTAATAGGATGGAGCACAATGCAATATAAATATACTGCTCACAAAAAAATAAAGGGAACGCAAATCCCTTCAGTTCCATGGTAAAATGTTCCCTTTATTTTTGTGAGCGGTATATAAAACTGCCTACAGAAGAACAGATTCATTCATACAGATCTGTAATCTGATCCTTCTGATATCCAAACATATATCCAAACCAAAATTTCCAAGTTACAGTTGTTTACTATACTACTAACATTAAAAACACACGGCAAGAAAAAGTAAACGAGTGATATAGCTGTTAAGCCATCACAAAAGGCAGAAATCCGTAAGCTAATATTGCTTTTTGTATCTTAAAGGAATTTTCCTAAGAATTGCCGAAGATCAAATCCCTCCCGGGCAAAAGCAATCGAAAACAGAACGGAAGATAAATTTTTACTTTCCCACCAGTTTCGGATTGTACTACAGGCTCTATTCCAGTTAATGGTACGGAAAGGGAAATGCCGGCTTGTGAAACCAGCCTTAGGTAATAAGGTGAGCGACAGCGAAGGGACTTGACCGCTGCCGGTCTGTTTTCTAGCTTCACATCTAAGGTCAGTTAAGGAAACTCCGATTAATAAGCAAATGGATCGCCTCTTTTTTTTTTTTCTAGCGCCCCCCC
>NW_015433074.1:0-1100 GCF_001527695.2 Protobothrops mucrosquamatus | reverse complement strand
CTTTGAGGGCAGTGAATTATTATTTAATTGCTCAATGAACAAAGGGTGGCATTATGAGAAAAAGAAAAAAGAGAATTCTGTCTATCTGCTTTGTCTACAACATGCAGAATGTTATTTTTGTAAAAAACAACAACAACCATAACCCTAAAATGTGGGTATAAAATCATACCTAAATATTCTGGATTTGCACCATTTAAGCTTTTTGCTTAATCACTAAAGGTTAGACTTGGTCCAATGATACTTGCATTTTGGCAAGTGTACTTGTTTGTTTGTTAAGCACTAATAAGTACTGAATGAAATAACCTCTTGGGATATACATGCAGTTACTAATAGCATTCCATAAATAAATGTATAATTAAACAAATCAAACCCAAATTCTCACCATTTTAAATATTTTTTTTATTAAAATAGGATTTTACAAAGAGTTAAAAAACACTGAAACATAGAAGAAATAAAAAAGGAAAGAAATTATAAGAGTGAAATAAAAAGTGAAGAATAATGAAAAAAAGATATCTGAAAAAGCAACTTTTTCCTTGCAGCAATTACAAACAGCAATTACCTTCTCCACCTTCCTTGTATATCATAGTTACCTTCTTCCCATACATAAATCTTTAAATCAATAAATCATGAAATCAGCAGTTCATTTTATTAATTTTTTAATAAAATTAAGCATTAATTTTCAGCCATCTAACCCAAAATTCTCACTTGAAGCACAAACTAGGTTCATATTATTGGTAGTTCAGATATGGGCAAAGACGTAGTTCTCTGCAGAAGGCTGTAATACTAGGAAAGATAGGAAAAAAAGTGAAGAACAGTCAGCAGCAAGATAGATGGTTCCAGTGATGGCTGCAGTGCTGAAAGACCTGAAGGATGAGGACATAGTGTCATGGAGATTATCTATATCAGTGGTTCTCAACCTGTGGGTCGGGACCCCATTTGGGGTCGATCGACCATTTCATGGGGGTCGCCAAGCAAGGCTGTCCGCCATTTTTTTTGTCCGCCATTTTTTCCCCTTTTCCGGCGGGTGCCTTACCTCCCTTGGGCTGGGCCAGCTGGTGGTCGGCCTGCTCCGTCTCTGCCGCTTGCCAGCTACGCCTCGG
>NW_015433073.1:0-1100 GCF_001527695.2 Protobothrops mucrosquamatus | reverse complement strand
CCCACTCCAATGGGGTTGCTTTCAGTGGGGCTGAGCGGGATTCCTGGCAAGGCTCACAGGTGGCTACCCACTCCTGTATGTCCTTGTCCAGCTGTGGCCACCACAAATAGCTCCGAGCCAGCGCTTTCATACGCACGATCCCCGGGTGCCCCACGTGTAAGGTATTAATCACCTTTTTCCATAGGGCTTGTGGGATCACCACTCTTTCCCCCCATAGTACACAACCCTTACACACAGAGAGTTCCGTTCTTTTGGCGAAGAACGGCTTGGAGTCCTCTCCTTCCGCCTCCTGCGGCCACCCCCTCAACACCCAGTTCAAAACCCTTCCCAACAGTTTGTCTTTCTTGGTGTGCTTTGCGACGTCTCTCGAGGTGACCGGGCTGGAGGAGTCGACGTCCACCAGGAGCACGGTGGCAAATGGTGCTGGGTCGGTGATGTGGCCGGGTGTTGGGCATCGGCTGAGAGTGTCTGCGTGGCTGATGCTGGCCCCGGGTTTGTGGATCAACTCGTAGTCGTACCCCGCGAGGAATATCGACCAACAGATCAATCTGGGTGACAGGAATTGGGGAGTCTGTTTGTCCCCCGCCAGCAGTCCCAGTAGAGGCTTGTGGTCCGTGATGACCCGGAAATGCCTTCCATATAGGTACTCGTGGAATCGCTTTGTGCTAGCCACAATGGCGAGGGCCTCTTTGTCCAGCTGGCTGTAGTTTCGCTCAGCTGGGGACATAGTCTTGGAATAGTAGGCTATCGGTGCCTCTCTGCCATTGGGTAGAACGTGGCTGAGGACGGCTCCGATGCCAAAAGGCAATGCGTCGCACGTGAGTTGGAGCGGGAGGGTGTCCGAGTGCTGAATTAGGACACTGGATGACGTGAGCAGGTCCTTAACAGCTGCGAAAGCTCGTGCTTCCCTCTGGCCCCAGGTCCACGTGGTCGCCTTTCCCAAAAGTCGGTGGAGCGGCTCCGCTACTGTTGCCTTCTGTTTTAAAAAGACAGCATAGAAGTTTAAGAGTCCCAAAAATGCCTGCAAGTCTGTTTTATTTTTTGGTGCGGGTGCTTGCTTTATGGCTTTTATTTTTTCGTCTGTGGGATGGATGCCCTGG
>NW_015433072.1:0-1100 GCF_001527695.2 Protobothrops mucrosquamatus | reverse complement strand
GCTTTTTCAGCAAGCGGGTCTGACCTAGGGTGAATTTTAAATAGGGACAATTTTAATGATTTTAATAAGACACAGCGATAAATATTTGGTTTTTAATTGGCTTTTATAGGGGATAATGTTTTATATTGTTTTAACATGCTGTGAGCCGCCCTGAGTCCCATGGGGAGAAGGGCGGCATATAAGTTAATGATAAATAAAAAATAAATAAATAAATCACAAGTCACAGGTTTGGAAGTGCTGGCTAAAATAAGAAATTACTGGAAGAAGAAATCTTTATTTTGCAGCAACAATTTGGTGTGACATTTTAATTTGTTCTATTTCAACAACAGGGCAACAGGCCCCTTTTCTCTTTCTTTTTTAGTTCTGATTTTTTTAAATCTTTTTGTTAGAGTTGTATGTTCTTACTTTCCTTCTGTTAATTTGCTTAGCATAAAAAACAATTAAAACTGGGGAAAAGAAGGCAGTTCAAATCTGGGAAGACTGATGGCTTCTGAGATTTACAAAAGTCTCTCAGACATTAGGGCAGATTTGTCAAGCAATGAATCAAATTCTCCTTCCTCCTCTCCTCAGCTTGGTATTTTCCACAAATCACAGACATCGTAAGGTGTGAGGCACAGCTGCTGTGGTAACATCTGTTAGAATTCTGCAGAAGCAGACTAGGCAGGTCAGAACTTCATGGTGGTGATGAATGTGATGTTTTTATTTAGAAGAGAGTAGTTACATTCATTTGCTTTTCTGCAAATGAAGAAAAGTCTATTCTTAATTTCCCATTGCATTGACTCATATCTCTAGTAGACAGTAGATATAGCAGTATAATAGTACAGGATATATACTGCAGTACAGCAGTACAGAAATACATTCCTTGCGTATCTAATTACACCTGGCCAAATATAGTAATTCTATTCTATTCTATTCTATTCTGTTCTGTTCTGTTCTGTTCCCTGCATAAAACAGAATGCCATTCCTGAATCAAAGTGTTCTGAATCTGGCAGGGTGTAATAACAGGGATTGAGAAGGTGGCCCTTTTCAAGTGGAAGTCCTTTTCTTAAGCTGAGTGCATCTTACAGCTAGCTCTGTCTTCTGATCCAGGCAAACCAAGT
>NW_015433071.1:0-1100 GCF_001527695.2 Protobothrops mucrosquamatus | reverse complement strand
AAGAAGAAGAAGAAGAAGAAGAAGAAGAAGAAGAAGAAGAAGAAGAAGAAGAAGAAAGAAGAAAGAAGAAAGAAGAGAGATAAAATACACCCATAAAGAACAAGAGGGGGGGTTGGGAACCCCGATTTGAAATGAAGGAAGCCGAATTGCGTCTCGTGTGAAAAAGACACTTGGCAAATTCAGAGGTTTTTCTTTCTTTCTTGCTGTTTCTGCAAACTTCTCGCCTCCTCAACGCAGCGAAGGAGCAGACGAGCGAAGCTGCCTTGCCGATTTTGTTCCACTTGGAGATCCAGGCCGGTCTGTTCCTCCCTTCCTCCTCCCCCCCAACGGCCACCCCATCATTAAAGCTGCTTTCTTTCACACACACCCCTCCCTCCCTCCCTGCCCCCCTCCCTCCCTCCCCCCCCCCGGAAGCAATATGCTGATCTCCTCTGACAAAGCTCTGTTTGGCTTTGCACACAAACTCACCCATCGGGAGCCCGACCTCACCTGGCCTCTCCCGTATGGGCTGGCAGGCTGTGTTTGTAAACAGACCACGGTTGCTTGCAGGGGGTCACCGGCAGAAGTCAGCTAGTTAATTGAATGTCAGCCCCCCACGGAGAGCCTGACCTGATGAGTCTTCTGGGGGGAGAAGCCGCCAACAGAACAGCTCCTGACGGAGGGCGGCCCAGCGGAGGCCGCCAGCCGAGAGGAGGGGGATCAGGAATTGGGGAACGTGGCTCCTTGCGGTGGGCAGGAAGGCCCTCGCGGGTCCCTGGACCCATCGCCGGAGTCTTCAAGAGAAGATGGGGCAGGCCTTTGACTGGGACGCAACAGGCTCTCCTGCCCGAGCAGGGGGCTGGACTAGAAGACCTCCCGGGTCCCTGCCAGGCCTAGGATTCTGTCCTTCCGTGACTCTAGGATCGGTTCTATGCGTCTGTGCTTCTGTAACTGAGTCTAGGATTGATGCTGGGATTCTGCGATTGGTTCTAGGATTGATTTTATGACTCTTTAACTGAGGCTAAGATTCTAGGATTGGTTCTATGCGATTCTTTGATTCTTTAATTTATTCTAGGATGCTAGGATGGATTCCAGGATTGATGCTAGGATTGTTTTTTTTT
>NW_015433070.1:0-1100 GCF_001527695.2 Protobothrops mucrosquamatus | reverse complement strand
TTGCAGGACTGGCCTAGGGTAATTTTTAGAGGGGTTTTAATTATATTTTAATTGGACAATGTTCAAATATTTCTTTTAATTAATTTTAAATTTGTAATTGTTATTTATGTATTTTAATTGATTGTCAGCCGCCCTGAGTCCGCGAGGAGAAGGGCGGGATATAAATCCAAATATAATATAATAATAATATAATAATATAATTTACTCCATGTCTGCAAGTAACCCTGTCAGGAAGAAGGAGAGTAGTAACTATTTTAACAGGGAACTTTCAGCGAGTTCTTTCTCTTGCTGTTTCTTCTGGTTACTCGGGAGATTCAAAGTCAGAAAAGTTGGATCAAACAAGGCATTCCAAACAACTATTAATTGGCAACTGTAGCTCTTGCTTGGATTTTACCTCTCAGTTTCATCTCCGTTGAAGTCTTCTAAGATCTTTGATGATCTGGTAATTTCAGTTTTGTAAGCTTTAATTGATATTCCTCAAATTTTTATTATTCCCTAAGAGATCATTCTAGCTTTGTTCCATTCTCTGCTGTCTTTTGACCTCTCCTCAAACCATGTATCCTTGCTCTTTGAATTAATAAGTTAATATTCTCAGCAACTCCAATGTGCCCATTAGGTACTAATAATTTAGTAACAGTGATGCCATGTTACGTTCAACAACAGCAATCTAAAGCAGGGGTGTGCAACCTTGGCATCTTTTAAGACTCATGAACTTCAGTGTCCAGAATTCCCCAGCCAGTATGGCTGGCTGGGGAATTCTGTGAATTGAAGTCCACAAATCTTAAAAGTTGCCAAGGTTGGGCACCCCTGATCTAAAGTGAAAACTTGCTTTGGGAATTGTGCCTGATTGTGTTAAATATTTGGGCAAAGTAGATTTAAGTGGTTCTGTCAGTGGAGACCAGGGGCTTCCATCTACTTATTACAAGGGAATCATAATTCCATTTTTTTAATATGGTTGGCCTGTCATACAAAGAGTATTTTATTTGATGCATGGTCATTTTCCAATGTTTTCAGGCCCTAAACTACAACTTGGCATGTACATTTTAGAAATTATCTTCGTTAGGGAGAACAGTGATTAGTGTCTTGAACAAAAACAAACA
>NW_015433069.1:0-1100 GCF_001527695.2 Protobothrops mucrosquamatus | reverse complement strand
GGTCCTCACTTAATGATCTATGTGGTCCTCATGTTAGGATGGCAATTGGGACTGCTGTAATTGTTATCACTATGTGACGTGGTCCTGTGACATTGCACTTTATGATGTTGCTTAGCGATGGAGATTCCAGTCCCAACTGTAGTCATAACCTGAGGATACAGGTATCCTTTCCTTTCAGTTTTCATTTAACCTCTCATATGTAGGCGACAGTATAATTACAGTAGTCCTTGATTTACAACAGTTCATTCAACAATGTTTGAAGTTACAGCAGCACTGAAAACAGGGACTTATGACCATTTTTCACACTTAGGACTGTGGCAGCATCCTCATGGTCATGTGATCAAAATTCAGATGCTTGACAGCTGACTCATCTTTATGACGATTGCAGTGTCCGGGGGTCAAGTGGTGCCTTTTTGTGGCCTTCTGACAAGCAAAGTCAATGGGGAAGCCAGATTCACTTAACAACCGTGTGAGTAACTTAACAAGTGCAGTGATTCACTTAACACCTGTGGCAAGCAAGCTTGCAAATTGAGGCAAAATTCACTTAACAAATATCTCACTTCACAACAGAAATTTTGGGCTCAATTGTGGTCATATGTCGAGGACTACCAATTTGAGTTCATTGAGATGTCATTGCCTAGAATCTCAGACAGTATAATTAGTGGTCAGGGGGTAGTACTTAGCCAATTTGTAAGATGTTTCTAAACTAGGGAAAACAAAATTGGCATCCATTTTTCCAGGAAGAAATTGCCCAAACTCAACTATTCAGCATATCCTCAAATGACGTCCTTGAATTCTCAGGGGTATATAATCTTTTACTTGGATGACCTGCTGACCATCTAGTTAAACATATTGGCTTTCACAATTATAATGTTTAGAAATGGCTTTTTGTCTAGCAAAGAGGGATAAAATGTCTAGACAAAATCGGGCTGAATATTATTAATTTGAAAATTAGTCATATATATTTTGATCAATTTATTTTTGTACATATTTCCAGTCTAATAAGCAAAATGAACAGATGGATAAGAGGATGTATAAACAAAATAAAATTTATATCTGGTGTAATTATGTGGGTGCATTTCTCTCTTTGACAGCAAGGT
>NW_015433068.1:0-1100 GCF_001527695.2 Protobothrops mucrosquamatus | reverse complement strand
ATTCAAACTCCTATTCTTTGAAAGGAGCTGTCGTTATGGCAATGAACTGGGATCTCTCTATCTTTCAGAAACAAAAGCTACAGCTCGCTGCTCAGTTGATTTCATTGTATAACTCATTGAGTTGGCACATTTTTCTTTGCATTATTGGTATATGCAGCATGTAAAAGGCCGTGCAGCCAGGAAACAATAGAATGTATACAGAGGGAAGAAACAAAGCTTTCCCCCATACAATTACTTTTCCTGAAAGTCCACCAGCTCCCCACAAGGTTAATATCTAGCTAACCTTGGCTGATCTCCAAAAGTCAAGTAGAGTCAGACTAATAGGTCCCAGAAACTAGGAACTCAAGAGACAAAAACAATTTCCCTACTACTGTCAAGAAACTACATCAATATAGTCAGTCACTAGGAATTCAGTCTCGGTAAAGGAGGCACAGACAGACTGATTTTCTGGGGGGGGGGGGAATTAAGGGAAAGGGGCACTGAAGAACCCACAGATGCCAGCTGAAAAGATTTCTTCCTATACATGAGTATATAATAATAATAATAATAATAATAATAATAATAATAATAATAATAATAATAATAATAATAATGATAAAGTTGGAAGGGACCTTGGAGGTCATCTAGTCCAACCCCCTGCTCAGGCAGGAAGCCCTATACCATTTCAGACAAATGGCTGTCCATTTTCTTCTTAAAAACTTCCAGTGTTGGCGCATTCACCGCTTCTGGAGGCAGGTTGTTCCACTGGTTAATTGTTCTCACTGTCAGGAAATTTCTCCTTAGTTCTAGGTTGCTTCTCTCCTTGATTAGTTTCCACCCGTTGCTTCTCGTCCTGCCTTTGGTTGCTTTGGAGAATAGCTTGAGTCCCTCTTCTTTGTGGCAGCCCCTGAGATATTGGAAGACTGCTATCATGTCCCCCCTCGTCCTTCTCTTCGTTAAACTAGACATACCCAATTCCAGCAGCCGTTCCTTATATGCTTTAGCCTCCAGTCCCCTAATCATCTTTGTTGCTCTTCTCTGTACTCTTTCTAGAGTCTCAACATCTTTTTTACATCGTGGTGACCAAAACTGGATGCAGTATTCCAAGTGTGGCCTTACCA
>NW_015433067.1:0-1100 GCF_001527695.2 Protobothrops mucrosquamatus | reverse complement strand
ACATGACTGTATTTATAAGCAAGCTCTCCCAGCATCCTGATTATACCCTGACGATGATGGCAGTTTTAGGCCATCGAAAGCTTGGTTTTATTTATTAAAACTGTATTGTTTTATACTTCCTGGTGATCACTTTGTTGTCTTTTAAAAATATGTTCATACCCAGGAATCGATCTTCTATTTTTAATGTTATTTTTAATATTATATATATATATATATATATATATATATATATATATATATATATATATATATATATTTCAAAATTTGGATTGCTAACAAAGAATTAAGGGAGTACTGGGATAGCTATTTCTAACCTTATTTGGTTTTCATCAGCCAGACATACCCTTCCGAGATTCGAACCTGGGCTGTCTGCATGTTAAGCAGAAGTGTTAACCCTAGGCCACAGGCTCTTTCTCACTTTGTTAGCTACAAGAGACAGGGGAAGAGGATGAGTGCTTTTTTGAACACCCTGTCAGCCCAAATATGGGAGAGAGAGAAGTCTTTTGCCTGCATCAGCTCAATCCAGACCCATCCACAGGCAGCAGTCGCTTAACTGCGACATCATATGTGTTTTTCAAAATTTGGATTGCTAACAAAGAATTAAGGGAGTACAAAAGACTTCTCTCTCTCCCATATTTGGGCTGACAGGGTGTTCAAAAAAGCACTCATCCTCTTCCCCTGTCTCTTGTAGCTAACAAAGTGAGAAAGAGCCTGTGGCCTAGGGGTAACACTTCTGCTTAACATGCAGACAGCCCAGGTTCGAATCTCGGAAGGGTATGTCTGGCTGATGAAAACCAAATAAGGGTAGAAATAGCTATCCCAGTACTCCCTTAATTCTTTGTTAGCAATCCAAATTTTGAAAAACACATATGATGTCGCAATTAAGCGACTGCTGCCTGTGGATGGCTCTGGATTGAGCTGATGCAGGCAAAAGACTTCTCTCTCTCCCATATTTGGGCTGACAGGGTGTTCAAAAAAGCACTCATATATATATATATATATATATATATATATATATATATATATATATATATATATATATATATATATATATATATATATATATATATATATATATATATATATATATATATATATAT
>NW_015433066.1:0-1100 GCF_001527695.2 Protobothrops mucrosquamatus | reverse complement strand
TTTTGTGACTCGTGGACTTCAACTCCCAGAATTCCTGAGCCAACAGGGCTCAGCATGGAAACCTCTCCCTTTCCCCTCAGCATGGCTGGCTCAGGAATTCTGGGAGTTGAAGTCCACCAGTCATGAAGGGGCCATAGTTCCCCCATCTGGCTCAGGAATTCTGGGAGTTGAAGTCCAGGAGTCACAAAAGAGCCAAGGTCGCCTACCCCTGGGATAGGCTGTCAAGGAGGACTCTTCAGGGCAAAGAGGATCAGGAAGGGACAGCTCATTCTGTGGTCAAAGCCACAGAGACAGGAGCTGGGGGGAAAACCAACCAGCCATTTTCTTCACACAGTGTCTCCAACCAGGCGCCTCACCCACCCATCTCTTGTGGGCCTTCTCCAAGAGCTTGCCAGACTGGCCCCCAACCAAGCCTTGGACCGGGCACAGAGCGAGGCAACTGGGCCTCAATTGATTTGGTTCAAGAATCTTGGGCCAACACGGAGTGAGGGAGGGGGTGAGCAGGAGGGAGGAGGCTGCAGGTACCCCCTTCACATCACCAGACATGGGATCCATCTTCCAATATCTGGGGGTTGGCCATCGTGAAGAGGAGGTCCACCTATTCTCCAAAGCACCTGAAGGCAGGACCAGAAGCAACCGATGGAAACTCACCAAAGGTTAGGTCAAACTAGAAATAAGGAGAAATGTCTCGACAGAACGATTAACCAGTGGAACAGCCTGCCTCCAGAAATTGTGGGTGCTTTTAAAGAAGAGATTGGACAACCATTTGTCTGAAATTGTGTGGCATTTCCTGCTTGAGCAGGGGGTTGGACTAGAAGACCCCCAAGAGCATTGATGATGTTACCTAGTTTGGTTAATGAAACATCTGCAAGATGTGCCCCCACCCTCTGGAACGAACTACCCCCCCGAGATCCGGACGATTCCGGATCTCCTATCTTTTCGCCGCGCCCTCAAGACATGGCTTTTTCAGCAAGCGGGTCTGGCCTAGGGAGAATTTTAAATAGGGACAATTTTAATTAGAATTTTAATGGTAACACAGCGGTAAATATTTGTTTTTAATTGGTTTTTATTGGGGATAGTGTTTGTATCGTTTTAATATG
>NW_015433065.1:0-1100 GCF_001527695.2 Protobothrops mucrosquamatus | reverse complement strand
AAGAGAGATGGGAGAAGGAAGGAAGGAAGGAATTGGGAAGAGGGAAGGGAGGGAGATGGGAAGAAGGAAGGAGAGATTGGAGAAGGAAGGAAGGAAGGAATTGGGAAGAAAATGGAGGGAGATGGGAAAAAGGAAGGAGAGATGGGAGAAGAAAGGAAGGATAAGGGAGGATGGGAAATATGGAAGGAAGGAAGGAAGGAAGGAAGGAAGGAAGGAAGGAAGGAAGGAAGGAAGGAAGGAAGGAAGGAAGGGGAAGGAAGATGGGAAGAAAGAAGAGAGATGGGAGAAGGAAAGAAGGAAGGAAGGAATTGGGAAGAAGGAAGGGAGGGAGATGGGAAGAAGGAAGGAATTGGGAAGAAGGGAGATGGGAAGAAGGAAGGAGAGATTGGAGAAGGAAGGAAGAAAGGAAGAAAGGAAGGATAAGGGAGGATGGGAAATATGGAAGGAAGGAAGGAAAGAAGGAAGGAAGGAAGGAAGGAAGGAAGATGGGAAGAAGGAAGAGAGATGGGAGAAGGAAAGAAGGAAGGAAGGAATTGGGAAGAAGGAAGGAAGGAATTGGGAAGAGGGAAGGGAGGGAGATGGGAAGAAGGAAGGAGAGATTGGAGAAGGAAAGAAGGAAGGAATTGGGAAGAAAATGGAGGGAGATGGGAAAAAGGAAGGAGAGATGGGAGAAGGAAGGATAAGGGAGGATGGGAAATATGGAAGGAAGGAAGGAAGGAAGGAAGGAAGGAAGGGAGATGGGAAGAAGGAAAGAGAGATGGGAGATGGGATGAAGAAGATAAGGGAAGATAGGAAGGAAGGAAGGAGACAGGATAAGAGAGGGAGGGGAGAAGAGAGGGAGGGCAGAAGGGAGGGAAGGAAGCGAGGGATAAAGGTCAGAGGGATAAAGATCCAGAGAAGACCCCTCGTCTTACCTCTGCGGCTTCCTTCTCGAATTTCTCGATGGTCCGCTTGTCGATGCCCCCACATTTGTAGATGAGATGGCCGGTGGTGGTGGACTTGCCAGAGTCTACATGTCCAATGACCACAATATTGATGTGGGTCTTTTCCTTCCCCATATTTCCTCTCTTGGCCGAGGCCTGGGCTTACCGGGGGCGGGC
>NW_015433064.1:0-1100 GCF_001527695.2 Protobothrops mucrosquamatus | reverse complement strand
AGGGGAAGGAGGAGGAGGAAGAGGAGGCAGAGGAGGAGAAGGAGAGGAGGAAGATGAAGGAGAGGAGGGGAGAAGAGGAAGGAGAAGAGGAAGGAGAAGGGGAAGGAGATGGGAGAAGGGGAAGGAGGAAGAGGAGGCAGAGGAGGGGAAGGAAGAAGGGGGAAGGGGAAGGAGGAAGAGGAGGAAGAGGAAGGGGAGAAGGGAGGAGGGGGGTATTTGGGGGAAAACAACTCTTTCTTAAGACACGGCCATTGGCTGTTGAATTCTAAGAACTGTTGGAGAAGTCCTTGTTTCAAGCCAACCAATTGCAGGAGGAGGAGGAGGATGCGAGGGGCATTCTGGGAGATGGATTGCCCATCCACCGCAAGGACAAAATTGTCCAAGCTCTTTGCTACCTTTCCTCCAGAATTTTTACGGCTCCTAACGCTCGTGTTTCCTTTCTCCTCTGCAGCTATTAGAACGAAGCCACGACGACGTTTTATCTATTCCGTGCACAATCCTGGCACATTATCCAGCTCCCCCACTCCATATTTAGCATCTTTATACACTGTAAACAAGACATAATGGCTGCGCGGCATTGCCTTGCGTAATGACAGAGTCAATAATGCTAAATTGCCACTGAATAAGCTCTCCGCATTAATGCCGAAATAACTCGCCCCAAATTAGCATTGTTCGAGAAAAAGAAAGCCGAGGGGTGCTGAGGCTGCCAGGGTTGGCTTAGGGGGAGAGAGGCTTTTATTTTCAGCAACAACTAGAGACGGATATTTTTTTTACAACGTTGTTGCGTAAACATAAGGGCATCATTGTAACAAGGACTCCTGTGAGGTCCATACATTAGAGATCTTTCTTTCTTTCTTTCTTTCTTTCTTTCTTTCTTTCTTTCTTTCTTTCTTTCTTCCTCCCTCCCTCCCTCCCTCCCTCCCTCCTTCTTCATTTTCTTTCTTTGTGGTGAAGGAAAGTTAGAAGCCATTTCCCTCCCTCTCCTCCCCCTCTCTCCTTCCTTCCTTCTTTCCCTCCCTCCCTCACCTCCCTCCCTCCCTCCTTTCTCTTGGAAGAAAAGTCTTGATCATGGCTCAGTCCAAGCCGGGGATAAACAACAT
>NW_015433063.1:0-1100 GCF_001527695.2 Protobothrops mucrosquamatus | reverse complement strand
GTCAATAGACGTGAGCACCAGGGAATACAATAAATAATTTAATAATAATAATTTAGAGATAAAAGTTCTTAAGAATATTAAAAACCTTTAAAACACATAGAAATCAATAAAAGTGCCTAGCTTTCGTCGGCATCTACTGACATCTTCAGGGCTTAGAATGCTGGTCAATGGGAAAGTCCCTTTATAGGTTTAATTAGGGTGTGTGCACGACTCTTCGATCTCGTCACTGGGCCGGTTATACTAGAATGTACTCCAGGCACCAAGTTCTTACTAGAAGTTGTCCTTCCCACACAATCCGTATCAGTGTAAGTAATAGCAGGGGATGTCCTTTCTTGGAGGTTTAGCGCGGGTAGAGCCTCTACTCCCCTTCTTTGTGTAATCCTGTCTTCCAATTTCCTGTCTTGTCCATTAGCCTTGTTTTCTTTTCTGCTCTCTCTAGGCTGTTCTAATACACAGCGCTGTTGTTTTCTGAGGTTTTCGCGGGTGTTTGTATGTAGGTCTTTGGATATTTGGGTTTTCTCCCGCATAAAATTGGAAGTGTCTTGGCGACGTTTCGACGAAGTCACATTCGTCATCTTCAGGCTGGTGTCTTCAGCTTCATGCTTCTGGGAGTAGTTTCGACTTTGTCGAAACATCGCCAAGACACGAAAACCCGAATATCCAAAGACCTACATATATATATTTATTTATTCAAAACATTTCTCCATATATATATATATGGAGAAATGTTTTGAATAAATAAATTAAAATGTGAGCAATGGAATATACAGTATATGGTATAAATCAGACACAAGAGATCATCAAGATACTCTAAACTTTGTCATCACCTCATTATGACAAATTAAACAAATACAACTCATTAAGGAAGGGCAATGTGTAGTGAGAATTGGCTCCTTACCTGAAAATAAATTGCAAATTAAACTCTGATGGATTAAATGGAAAATAAAATCTTGCCAAGCCAGGAAGAGAAAATCACTTAATCTGCTGGGTAGTGTATCTAACTGCTGTCCTCACAGCTGCAGCATAATACAGGCCTGGTGTCATTTTAAGCTGATTAGACAACTAATCTCACAAGAATCACCTCATACTTGTTCTGTATA
>NW_015433062.1:0-1100 GCF_001527695.2 Protobothrops mucrosquamatus | reverse complement strand
ATGGGCTCAAAATATACAAGAACTGATCCTACTGGAAACATGGGAGATAATTTGGATTAGGAATGTAAAATTTACTCAAGCTCAAAATTTAAGAGAAAATTTTTACAAAATGTTTTATAGGTGGCATTTGGATCCTCAAAAATTGTCCTGCATGTATCCTAATCTACAACCCAAGTGTTGGAGATGTGGAAACTTAGACACAACTTATTTTCATATGTGGTGGACATGCAGGGGGGTAAAGGCATTCTGGATAAAGATATGGTGGAATATTCAAAATATTTTTAAGAAAAAGATAAAGTTTAAGCTGCAGATATTTTTGCTGGGTATTATGGAAGATCTGGATAAAAAAGAAATGGATTTGATGTTGAATTTGATAACTGCTGCAAGATTACTAGTATCTTTATGATATGGAAAATGTAAAAATAATGGGATGAATTAAACAAACAAAATGTTTTGGATATTTAAATGTAATCAACTTGGAGAAAATTATAATTGATAAGAAATGTTCTGAATACTGAGGGGAAATTAAGCTTAAATAAGAATAGGAGAGAGTCAGACTCAAGAGTGATGATGTGACCTAACAGTTGGAATACTATATGATCAAATACTTGCTTGAATATGGTTAAAATAATATGAACATGAATGGGTTTTATAATAAGAGAGATGTGATTTAAGTAGTATAATATTTTTTTATGATATGGGAAATGTAAAATATTGGGATGATTTAAATGTATGAAATGTTTTGTATATTTAAATATAATCAATTTTGAGAAAATTATAATTGACAAGAAATGTTTTGATTACTGTGGGTAGTTCTGAAAACAGGACCTATAGCAATTTACATAAGATGATTTTTTGCAAACACAATTGTAAAATAAGCTGATTAGAAAAGACGCTACATATTGATGTTATGGTTATTTGTATAAATATTAGAAAAAATATATTTAATTTTATATGTATTGAAAATACTAAGAACTATATTTGTTTAATGTTGGTAAAAGGAGAATATCATTGGAAGAAGAAAGGATCAAGGAAAGGTATTTCTAGTTAGTATGCTGATTATGAAATCATAGAAATTAACTATTATTGATTGTTGTTAA
>NW_015433061.1:0-1100 GCF_001527695.2 Protobothrops mucrosquamatus | reverse complement strand
CAGTACTCCCAGGTTGTGGCGCACATGGAGGAATCAGGACACGGGTTCGATTTCGAGAACGTGCAGGTGGTGGCTACGGATAACACTAAAGGGGGCCGGCTCTTGAAGGAGGCCTGGCTCTCCGGCGAGGAGTCCATCAACCGCCACATCGACCTGCGCCCGGCACACACCGCCCTACGGACTTGGCTGAGGGAGAGATGCCCCCCCAGTGGGAAACCATCGGGCACTGAGGAGCACGCCTCAGCAAATGGTAGGGTGAAGACCATGAACCCCATGTGCGCCCGAACGTGGAGTAACTGGCCACCGGAGGAAGCACCCCGTCTCCCCCCTCCCGCCGAACCCCCCGGACAAGGGATGGACGAACGAGAGGAGCTTGGCACCTTCAGCACCGAGTTGCATGGCCCGACGGACAATGTGGCCCACCCCCCCCAAGGATACCATCACACCAAGGGTATGGAGGGCCACGAGGAAGGAAAATAACGGGGGCGTATGGCCCTGGACCAGTCACACGTTCCCAGAGGAACCGGCAAGGAAGCGAGGGCGAGCGGAGAAATGAACACACACTCCCCATGGGGAGGGCGCCGTTGGAGGAAGAAGGCAGAGAGAGTACGCCCGCAAGCACGGCGACTGGAACGCACCTCGTGGTAGCAGCTTGCCATCACCAGGACGCTACGTGCGCCAGCCCCGTTGTGGGGGCGGTGCACGTCCCCAAGGACGAGGAATTGAGGAAACGAGCAGAAAAGGGAAGAGGGATAGTTGGAGGCAGCGCGGTCGGTCTGACAGACAAGGGGAAACACTTAGGGACGAGAAGGAAAGTTAGGCATGGAAGGGTGGGGGAGGAGAAGGAAGGGAAGGATGACTGTGGAACGAAGGTTGGAGGTGAATGTGGGAAAGTTGAGTGGTGTGGTTACCTGCAGGAGGGGCAGGAGGAGAAAGAGGAAGAGAGAACCCCCCTCCCCATGCCAGGAGACCGGCAGATAGGGGCCAGCAAGAGAGAGCAGTATGGGTATGAAAGAAGGGGCGTTCCCCCCGCGCCACACTTAGGGGCGAGAAGGAAAGTTAGGCATGGAAGGGTGGGGGAGGAGAAGGAAGGGAAGGAT
>NW_015433060.1:0-1100 GCF_001527695.2 Protobothrops mucrosquamatus | reverse complement strand
ATTCAGCCTTCTCTCGCATTTACTCCAAGTTCTTTCTGCTTGGCTCATTCACCCTTCTCGCGCATTTCCTCCAACCGCTTTCTTCTTGGATCAGCCTTCTCTTGCATTACCTCCAAGCGCTTTCTGCTTGGCTCATTCACCCTTCTCTCGCATTTCCTCCAAGCGCTTTCTCCTTGGCTCATTCACACTTCTCTCGCATTTCCTCCAAGCACTTTCTTCTTGGCTCATTCACCCATCTCTCGCATTTCCTCCAAACTCTTTCTGATTGGCTCATTTACCCATCTCTCGCATTTCCTCCAAACGCTTTTTGCTTGGCTCATTCACACTTCTCTCGCATTTCCTCCAATAGCTTTCTGCTTGGCTCTTTCACACTTCTCTCGCATTTCCTCCGAACACTTTCTGCTTGGCTCAACCTTTTCTCGCATTTTCTCCAAGCGCTTTCTGCTTGGCCCATTAAGCCTTCTCTTGCATTTCCTCCGAACTCTTTCTGCTTGGCTCAGCATTTTCTTCCATTACCTCCAAGCGCTTTCTGCTTGGCTAATGCACACTTCTCTTGCATTTCCTCGAAGAGTTTCTGTTTCGCTCATTCACCTTTCGCTCACATTTTCTCCAAGCAATTTCTTCTTGGTTCATTCACCCTTCTTTCGCGTTACCTCCAAGAGCTTTCACTTGCTCATTCACCCATCCCTCGCATTTCCTCCAAGCCCTTTCTGCTTGGCTCATTCACCCATCTCTCGCATTTCCTCCAAGCGCTTTCTGCTTGGCTCATTCAACCTTCTCTCACATTTCCTCCAAGCGCTTTCTGCTTGGCTCATTCACACTTCTCTCGCATTTCCCCCGAACTCTTTCTGATTGGCTCAGCTTTTTCTTGCATTACCTCAAAGCACTTTCTGCTTGGCTAATTCACACTTCTCTTGCATTTCCTCGAAGAGCTTTCTGCTTGGCTCATTCACCCTTCTCTCGCATTTCCTCCAAGCGCTTTCTTCTTGGATCAGCCTTCTCTTGCATTACCTCCAAGCGCTTTCTGCTTGGCTCATTCACCCTTCTCTCGCATTTCCTCCAAGCGCTTTCTGCTTTGCTCATTCACCCTTCTCTCGCAT
>NW_015433059.1:0-1100 GCF_001527695.2 Protobothrops mucrosquamatus | reverse complement strand
ACACAAATGAAAATAAAACAGCCACCTCGAGCAGAGCAAAATGATAATATCGCGTTATCTGGAGAAGCAACACACACAAAAAAACATTATTGAAATTCTGATAGCATTTGGCTTTTTACTGGTCGCGGGGAAATTACCTGTAATACATAGTTTAAATAATTACTTTTAAACAAAAGCTTCTTTTCCACATTGCTTATTTATCTTGCCGGGCCAACTCGGCCAGGCTATGTATTTTCTTAAAATTGCTTTCAGACTGCTAATGGCAGGGCATATGTTACCACAGGGGAAGCGGTAGCAGTTTGACTCTTGTTCCTAATATTGGGAGCTGGTCCAGACATTTAAGAGGCAGGAATCTGCTGTGCATTTGACTAGTGTTATCAACACTTCTGAGCAAGAAAGCTTATAATTGTACTCACAATAGATGCTTTCTTTTAAAAAAAAAAAACCACACAGAGAAATCTCTTCTGTTTGTACTAAGCCTCCTTATGACTTGCAAATTATATTGCTAGCTCTTGTACAATAGGAAAACATTTTCTTCTCTCGTGTCTGGAAGAAAATGAAATCACGCACCGTCTACGGTAGCGAGGAATAGCGGAACAATTGAATGTGGTCTATTTTAAGTCCATTGAAATTCTGCTCAGTCTCAGGATGCAGGCAAACAACTACAAAAGCTACCTCCATCCATGTTGTGGACAATGGTTGGAAGGCATTTGGCCTATTGGTCGCTGGTGGTGGCAGTAATGGTGTGAATGCTTTCTTTCTTTCTTTCTTTCTTTCTTTCTTTCTTTTTCTTTCTTTTTCTTTTTTCTTTTTGAAAAAACTCAAAACCCATCTCCCAAATCATTCAAAAGAACCAATTTGAAGACTATTTCTATATTATATATTTCTATATTCTGTATTGTAATAATAATAATAATAATAATAATAATAATAATAATAATAATAATAATAATAATAATAATAATAATAATAATAAAAAGTTGGAAGGGACCTTGGAGGTCATCTAGTCCAACCCCCTGCTCAGGCAGGAAACCCTATACCATTTCAGACAAATGGCTGTCCAGTCTCTTCTTAAAAACTTCCAGTGTTGGAGCATTCAC
>NW_015433058.1:0-1101 GCF_001527695.2 Protobothrops mucrosquamatus | reverse complement strand
CCAATATCTCAGGGGTTGCCATAAAGAAGAGGGAGTCAAGCTATTCTCCAAAGCGCCTGAAGGCAGGACAAGAAGCAACGGGTGGAAACTAATCAAGGAGAGAAGCAATCTAGAACTAAGGAGAAACTTCCTGACAGTGAGAACAATTAACCAGTGGAACAACCTGCCTCCAGAAGCGGTGAATGCTCCAACAGTGGAAATTTTTAAGAAGAGACTGGACAGCCATTTGTCCGAAATGGTATAGGGTTTCCTGCCTGAGCAGGGGGTTGGACTAGATGACCTTCAAGGTCCCTTCCAACTTTACTATTATTATTATTATTATTATTATTATTATTATTATTATTAGTTTAACAAAAATTCAAAAGGGTTCACCAATAAAATGGGTCTTAATACCTTAAACTGGAGAAAATGGGAAGCAAAGTGGGGTCTCAATTTTGGTAATAATGCAGGAGAAGATTTTCTCCCATATACACTGATAGAGAGCCATCCTTAAAGGGGCCTCAGTTATACATTTTATAATCCAGACAACCATGCGTAATAACAAGTGTTGTTTTCGGTAATCAGATTATAAACTGTTAGGAAACAAGAATAGCTTTTTCTATTTAAAAAACAAGTGAGAACCAGTATTAGTTTTTCACCATGTACATTATGTGAAGCTTTCATGAAGCTGCATCTGTGAAAGGTCCAGTGTAAGGCCTTTTCCAGTTTTCTTCACCCAAGACTCTTGTGCTGGAATTATAATTGAAGTCTAGCCGTTTCCAGCTTTGGAAATGTTGACAGCAAAACTGTCTTCTGAGCACTAAGAGCAGGGGCTTAAAGCAGGCATGCAGTGAGACTCATACTTCCAAATGGTTTGCACATCCCTACTAAGACCAGTGTGTTAATGTTGAAGTCTGACCACAGCAGAACCAGATGCATCACAGCTGGGCAACAACACTCTTGGTCAAAATTGATGACTGAACATTTAATAAAAAGACTGGATTCAGGGGGATTTCCAATTCAACTCATTATTTACAGACTCTGCAGATGCCTTCATGTACAATAATAAAGCTTTAGTGTCAACATTTTAATTTTATTTTTCACTTAACTGAACCAAAAAGG
>NW_015433057.1:0-1101 GCF_001527695.2 Protobothrops mucrosquamatus | reverse complement strand
TAATAATAATAATAATAATAATAATAATAATAATAATAATAATAATAATAATAATAATAATAATAATAATAATAATAATAATAATAATAATAATAATAAAGTTGGAAGGGACCTTGGAGGTCATCTAGTCCAACCCCCTGCTCAGGCAGGAAGCCCCATACCATTTCGGACAAATGGCTGTCCAGTTTCTTCTTAAAAAATTCCAGTTCAAGAAAGGGGGGAAAAAACAGACCCAGGAAACTACAGACCAATCAGTTTAACCTCAATACCTGGGAAGATCCTAGAAAAGATAATCAAAAAACAGATCTGCGAACAACTAGAAGCAAACAAAGTCAGAACCAGTAGCCAGCACGGGTGTGTCGAAAACAGATCATGCCAGGCCAATCTGATCTCATTCTTTGATAAAGTGACTGAACTCAGGATTCTCTCTGGCAGCTGCGGGGTCCCAGTGCCCCCCTCCCTCCACTCTGGGTAGGGATCCCAATTGAAGCTTCCCCCCCCCCAAGACAACTGCCTGGCCTCCAGTGACACACCCACCCCACCCCCCATGCAGGGGACCCTACCGGCTCTCCGGGCCCCCCGAGACTGCTCTCCCGGAGGGACATCGTTCCAAAGTGGGGGGGTCGCCCTTTCTTGCCTTCCCCTAGGTTCCCCTCCCAGGAAGGGAGTATGAAAGAGCCCCCATTGTGATCCACAACACAGAAAACCCCACAGCGCTTGGAGAGAGTGGAGAAGGCGGGAGGAAGGAAGGAAGGAAGGAAGGAAGGAAGGAAGGAAGGAAGGAAGGAAGGAAGGAAGGAAGACAAAAGGAAGGAAGACAAAAGGAAGGAAGGAAGACAAAAGGAAGGAAGGAAAAAAGGAAGGAAGACAAAAGGAAGAAAGGAAGGAAGAAAGAAAAAAGGAAGGAAGGAAGGAAGACAAAAGGAAGGAAAGAACCAAACCAAAACCGGCCTTCTATTGGCGGTGGGTCAGAAAACCCCACAGCGCTGGGGGCAAACCTCCCCCCCCCCGCAGCCCCTTCACCAGGGAGGAAACGGGTCCAAGCAGAGGCTTTTTGGAGGGACGGGGGGGGCACTGACCCCAGACGGGGGGGAGGGGCAG
>NW_015433056.1:0-1101 GCF_001527695.2 Protobothrops mucrosquamatus | reverse complement strand
AGAAAAATGTGCAGAGAAGAGCAACAAAGATGATCAGGGGCCTGGAGGCTAAAACATATAAGGAATGTTTGCAGGAATTGGGAATGTCTAGTTTAATGAAGAGAAGGACAAGGGGGGACATGATAGCAGTCTTCCAATATCTCAGGGGCTGCCCCAAAGAAGAGGGAGTCAAGCTATTCTCCAAAGCTCCTGAAGGTAGGACAAGAAGCAACGGATGGAGAAACTAATCAAAGAGAGAAGCAACCTGGAACTAAGGAGAAATTTCCTGACAGTCAGAACAATTAATCAGTGGAACTACTTGCCTCCAGGGGTTGTGAATGCTCCAACACAGGAAGTTTTTAAGAAGAGACTGAACAGCCGTTTGTTTGAAATGATATAGGGTTTCCTGCCTGAGCAGGGGGTTAGACTAGATGACCTCCAAGGTCCCTTCCAACTTTATTATTATTATTATTATTATTATTATTATTATTATTATTATTATTATTATTATTATTATTATTATTATTATTAAATATTATTTGATTTGTCAACTGAATAATGATACAATTACAAAAATATTCTGCTACTAGTGCAATTCTGGACATGACTGTTCAGAAATAAGCCCCACTGTAATCTTTGGAATTTACTTCTACTTTGATTTTTAGAATTGGAATCTCTACATCAGTGATGGCGAACCTTTTACACTCTAGAGACTGAGTGCCCAAACTGCAACCCAAAACCCACTTATGTATTGTTGGGTGCCGGGTGGGTGTGGCCCATTGGGTGGGCGTGGCTGCGGTGGTAACAGTAGACGGCTGGGACTAAAAAGTTCAATCAATCAATTCCAACTTTGTGAGATCTTTTTTTTTCCTGTGAGAAGTTGAAATTGATTGAGTGATTGAACTTTTTTTTTTTTTGCACACGGCGGCAGAGGCCTAAAGCGAAAAGGTTTTATAAAACCCAGCTGAAGGCCTAGGACTGGGGCGACAGCGCGTGTGCCCACAAAAAGGGCTCTTCGTGCCACCTGTGGCACCCGTGCCAGAGGTTCGCCACCACGGCTCTACATGGTCCAACACTTGTCTGACATGATAGGGTCTCCTGCTTTAGCTGGGCGTTGGAGTA
>NW_015433055.1:0-1101 GCF_001527695.2 Protobothrops mucrosquamatus | reverse complement strand
TATTATTATTATTATTATTATTATTATTATTATTATTATTATTATTATTATTATTATTATTATTATTATTATTATTATTATTATTATTATGGATCATCGCACAGTCAGCCAGATGTTCAGACTGGATTTGGCATTTTGTCTACCTATCGAGTCCTTACCCAGGACCTGGGATAGGCAGATGTGGATGTTTGATGGTATTGCAGATCTCGTCGCAGGATGGAAGCAGTTCCTAGTAAGGACACCTTTTGCAATTGACTAATAGCGAATTTGTCAATGCCAACAGTGTTCAAGTGGTGCTCCAGTTGTTTTGGGATTGCACCCAAGGCGCCTATTACTATTGGTACTACCCTTGCTTGCCTTTGCCACAGTCTTTCTATTTCTATTTGTAGGTCTTTGTATTTTGTTATCTTCTCCAGTTCTTTCTCATCTATTCTGCTGTCTCCAGGCACTGCCACGTCCACTATCCAGACTTTTTTGTCTTTCTTATCGACAATTGTTAAGTCTGGAGTGTTGTTGTTGTTGTTGTTGTTGTTATTATTATTATTACTATTATTTCACTATCACCCCTATAATCTACCCCAATCAGTCTCACCTATGCCGATCTCAGCCGAACCTATATTATTTTATACTTTTTGCAGACGTGTGGGAATGAGGTGGTTCGATGCATCCAACTAGATTAAGCAAGTCATAACTTTGCTGATGCATGCCATATTTTAGCATAGGATAGACCAGGATCCCTCAGTTCAGTGGCCTGATTTCCTACTGCAGTTACCACTGGGAGAAAGATTGGATTACAAATGTCGATGGCATCTATCTCATCTGTCATCAGTAGACAATTCCCTGACCTTCTTGTTCTCTGCAGTGATGACAAATGATTCTTTAACCTATAGCCAGAACGACCAAATCAGACAAAGGAAGAATTCGCTTGTTCCACCTTTCTCAACAGCGAGAAGAACAAGACTTGGGAACGGAATGAGATTTTTGCATTTGTTAGCAGCCTCAAACCCGATAAATCTTAGCTGAGCATGATATGAAAGAACCGATCTTCATAATGGACTCTGACTTTATAAGAATAGCTGGAGGGAGGCAAAGAACAAAGGC
>NW_015433053.1:0-1101 GCF_001527695.2 Protobothrops mucrosquamatus | reverse complement strand
CCCGACATGGACGCCACCTTTGGTAGAAGGGTGTGAAGGAGCCGCCGTATCGTGGCAAATCATGCTGTCTAGTAGAAACTCCTTCAGTCGACCCAGGCAGCTCGTAGCGATGTAGCCTTTATTTCCATACGCTTCTGGCGTCCACCGCGTCCGATGCAATGAATCTCAGCTGGGCCCTTGTCCTGACGATGCTTGGACCTCCTCCCAGCTGCTTGGTAACGCTTGTCCACCTTCGTGTGGATGGTTGCAGTCACTGGAGCTCTTCGAGTGAACCGCAAAATCTTGGCCACTCCACTTGCAGATTCTTCTGCTGCTTCCCCAGCTCGCTGATCTCTCTGTTGAAATGTGTGTCTCCAAGCCCTGATCGAGGATCAGGGTCGTTGTCTGCAGCTGCACGCACCCTCCAGCGCTTCGTACTGGCAGGATAACGCTGACTTTCACGCCGTTCGAGGATCAGGGTCATCTTCTTCAGACGCGCGCACCCTCCAGCGATTTCGTACTGGCAGGATAACGCTGACTTCCACGCCGTTTCTTTCCCGGACTTCTTTGGGTGAGTCTTCTAGCTTTTCTTAGCTGTTGAGACTGAATCCCACCTTCGTCGCCAGTGTTAAGTCCTGGGAATAATGGCGCTTGAGATGGAATATCTCCAACAAGTCTTTATTGTTTGCTCCATTCTACGAACAACGACAACCCCAGAGGCGCGCAAGCCTCTATATATACTCTCCAATCCCCGGACAATTTCCCCCAGTCACAAGGCAGTCCTTTCCCGCCTTGCGCATGCGCGCAAGGCTGGTGCCGGTGAGTCTGGTCCCGGGCAGCTTTTGCAAATGCCCGGGACTCTTGCAACTTCCCGCGCCTGCTTCTGCAGGCACGGGACACAACAGACTTAATCAAACATAAATTTTGCATAGAAGACTCGATAAAGCTAGCACAACAACTTAAGGTCGCCAAGCAACACAATTTTGAACATGCAAATAAACCTGGAAGATGGTTGGCGTATAAATTGAGAAGACAGAAAGAGAAGCAACAGATTATTAACCTGCAAGATGAGGAAGGAGAGATTCAACATGATGAGATCACTAAAAGGGGAATTGCTCAAAG
>NW_015433052.1:0-1101 GCF_001527695.2 Protobothrops mucrosquamatus | reverse complement strand
AATTCTAGTGATACGTGCAGAGCTCTGGGGTTACTGGTCTCTAGCTTAAAATCAACTCTCAATAATTATTCTGGAAGAGCATATCACAGAATGCAGAGACACTGAAGTTGTTTTAGACATTGTTTAAGAGTATGCTAACTATAGAGAAATAAAGAAGCAGTAAAAGTAGTGTTACCTGTATACATTTTTTGCCCATTTGTTCAGAGTATTTATTGACAGAGCCTCATCCAATTCCTTCTCTTTGTCAGGATCAGGCAAAACAAAAAAAGTGGTGGCTGTACCATTATAGTCTATCTGCAATACTCTGCAAGACAGCTGGCTATCAAAATAGTAGTAAAACCAACCGGTCCTGTGCATCATTTGGACTTTGACAGTTGTGTTGTGATCCACAAAGAAGTCCTCTTGCCATGTGAGCTTTGAATCAAATGGAGTCTTCCAGTTACCTAAAGAGTATAAAAAAGACTCGTAGTCATATTTGGAGAAAAGTATTAAACCTGTGTAAGGTGAATGTTGTTATGGTCTTTGCTCAGGCAAAGGCATGGTATGACTTAATTAGTAAGGTGCTCTGCATTCATTTGCTTATGGTGACCAGGATGCCACTTTATTTAAGATGGCTTACTCTTAGGTGCTTTTAAAAAATTGGAACCACCATTCCTAAAATGGTTCTGCAAAAGTGAAAAACCATGTAATTTGATTATAAACAACACAGTTTCTGTTTTGTACAACCCCCAGTAGTGAATAGTTATATGAGAGCTATACAATATACTTAAATGTCTGTACATGGTTAGTTTTTCAGTGCATGTACTTTGTATTGATTGGAAATTATGGTGTTTTTTTTTTCTGAATTGGAGCAATTCCACCCTTCTTTCACAAACTCAAAAAGCTTTACTCTGCCTCAATAGCATCTTTGGATATTTCCTTTAGTGATGGAATCATCACTTTTCTCTGTGTAAGTTACCTTTAAAGAATATGTAGTTTGTGAGAACAAAGACAGTTTCTGGGTCAAGATCCTTGACTATTTCCACAATTTTTCCATGTGTTTTTTTCTTTATATAATCATTGATCTGTTTTTCAGCTTCTTTTGGTTCCTGAAACTTTGTG
>NW_015433051.1:0-1101 GCF_001527695.2 Protobothrops mucrosquamatus | reverse complement strand
TCTCTCTCTCTCTCTCTTTCCCCTCTCCCTCTCTCTTTCCTCTCCCTCCCTCCCCCTTCTTTCTCCAGGTGAGGAGAGAAAGAGAGAGGGAGAGAGAGGCACTTGCGCTTCCTCTCTCTTTCCTCTCTCTTTCTCTTTCTCTCTTTTTCTCTTTCCCCTCTCCCTCTCTCTTTCCTCTCCCTCCCTTTCTCCCCCCCATCTTCTGCTCACCTCACATTGTTCGCTGACAAAGCAGCCGGGACTCCGGCGCGCCTTCCCAGCCAGCTGGGCCAATGGTCCAGCGGCTGGAGATCGCAGGGGCTGCTCTCTCTCAGGGCCGTGGCTTGCGGGAAGGCTGGCCTGCTCAGCAGAGGCTCTGGCAGCTGCTCCCAGCGGGGATTCCAGGCTTCCCCATGCGGTTCCCCGACCATGTGTACCTCAGACGGGGCCAGCCAGGGAAAGGGACTTCCTGGCCGCGCTTCTCCCAGAGTGCGGGGCGCCCGGGCACAGGGCCAATCAGGAGCCCTGCGAGGGGGCAAATCCACATGAGAGAGAAAGAGAGAGAGAAGCACAAGTGCCTCTCTCTGTCTCTCTCTACAAATGGCGGAGGACGCTCGGAGCTGCAGGGGAAGGCTCAAAAGTGTCCCCAAAACATCTCGCTCCATCGCCCCCCTATCGCCCCCTTTTCATTCCATCGCCCCCACGCCGCCCCTTTTCATTCCATCGCCCCCCTGAAAAATGAAATCGCCCCCTGGGGGGCGGTACCGCCCAGGTTAAGAACCACTGGTCTAAATGACTGCTTGATAACTGATACAATATTGAATAAATATAGATGTTCAAAAAAAGTAAAACACATCCTTTCCTATAATCTTTATCTCAGTTCAGGGAGAAGGCAATAACCGCATGACAGAATAGAAACCTCAACTTTCTTATCACACTCTGGTTAATAAAGCAACCCCCAAATTTGTGGTTCATTGGTAAATATTTCTTGGCTACAAGAAAACCCAAACTCATGTGACTATAAGGGAATAGATAGAGTCCTTTTCACAGAGCTATCGATGGCCCAGAGCAGATTTATGCATGGTTGTTTCATAAATTTTGTCATCCTCTTTTCATCTAAAT
>NW_015433050.1:0-1101 GCF_001527695.2 Protobothrops mucrosquamatus | reverse complement strand
TATATATATATATATATATATATATATATATATATATATATATATATATATATATATATATATATATATGTATATAAAATTAAAGGAATAGATAATATAGAATTAAAGGAAGGAATAAATGTGAGTTAAAATGTAGATGAAGATTCGTGCACTCTGCCAGCAATCCTTTAGATTTGGGAGGAGAGGCTTATTAAACTGGTCTAAAATAATTAAAATTTTGTCATATAATTGCATTCCTGCTATTGTTTAATTACTCATTGAATAAATAAATCATACACAGCAGACAACCTGCTCCTCACAACCATCACAATGAATAACCGTTGGATTGTTAGAACTGTTAACTTGGACATTTATATGATTCTATTTAAAAAGTTAGAATTTCTCTCTCTCTTAAAAAACGTATTGAATATTTAAAATTTAGAATATTCTTCTCCAATCTGGTGGCCTCATAGCTTTGTTGCAGTGATTTATGAAGTACAACTTCATTGGAAGCGGCCAGATTTGGAATACCATATTTAAACGAAAGGCTGAATGTTAATATTTAATACTGAGTGCATCCCAACAGTTTCTCTCTTGGATCTGCATTTTTTTTAATGCTAACTGAACAGATTGTTATATTTGAAAAATGATAATAAAATTCTGCATTTGTTATAGGCTTCAAAAGTTGACAGCTACTTTTGTGCCCAATTCTACCTACAAAACATCTTTTCCTTCTAGCAGTAAGTTCTGCCAGTTGGGCCAAACAGATTTCCTTAAGCAGGAATATTTGTGGACTTTATAAATAGAACAATAGGTTTTCTCTTGCTTGTCCTATAAAGCAAATTCTTCAGGAGATCCCACAGCCAGCAACTGTTCTGCAAATGCATTGTGCCTACCACATGGAGAAGAGGGTAAGCATCTAGCTGTTTCCAAGTGCTACTCTTCCAAGTTTGCTAAATGGCAATGCAAACCATGGAATTTGTCTGCAACATCAATTCCTTCTGCAGCCATTAAAAAAGGCAAGCTATTTATTTATCTTGTCACCTACAAATACTTTATGCCTTTCCTGATTGGTACCAGTAAATGTTGTAGAAATAATTTCTGCCTCTTAATTACACATTA
>NW_015433049.1:0-1101 GCF_001527695.2 Protobothrops mucrosquamatus | reverse complement strand
CCCATCACCAGACCACTGACACACTTCTTTCCTTCTGACATTTTACTTGGTTCAACTCTTCATTTCATACAGATGATTATTCTCTATTGGACTCTCAGAATATTCAGGATGAAGCGGGAAAAACTCCTCTCTCCAGCAAATAATCAATTCATGGCAGGGATGTTTCACTTTCATCAGCTTAAAGGTGGCACTAGATTTTGTACAGAACATCAAGGACCACACTCCATAAATAAGCAGGGCTGGGCCAGGCCAGGCGAGGGCTTGATTTGGTGGGCTTGGAGGTTTTCAAAAGCTGGCACAGTGCCCTAATCCAGGCATGACAAACTCGTGACGTCATGTGACTTTTTCCCCATTGCCGGCAATGGGGTGGGCACTGTTTCAGTATGATGCATCCAGCCTGCGGGCCAGCAGTTTGACATGCCTGCCTTAATCCTTTGCAAAGCTAAAATAACCAATTTTGTCCCTTAAACTTCCACCACCAGTTCTACCAAAGACTAAAACAGTTTTTTGGTTTTAAGGATCTGCTGATATAGAGTTCCCCAACCTTTGCAGATTTGTGGACTGGTGCCCCCCCCCCGCCAGTCCACAAAGGGGGAGGGCATGGTTCCTTGCGAGTGGGGATGCGCACGTGCATGCACTCGGCCACCACTTCTGCAGCCCGGTTCCGAATGACTCAAGGCCCGAAAGTGTGGGCCACAGCCCGGTGGTTGAGGACCCCTGTGCTAATAGATTCAGCAATGGTCACTAGTTGTACTCTACCCCAGTGGTGGCGAACCTATGGCACGGGTGCCAGAGGCGGCACGCAGAATCCTCTCTGTGGGCACACGTGCCATCGCCCCAGTCCTAGGCTTTCAGCTGGGTTTTATAAAACCTTTTCACTTTAGGCCTCCGCTACCGTGTACAAAAAAAAAAAAGGTTCAATTAGTCAATTTCAACTTCTTGGGGAAAAAAAAAGATCTTGCAAAGTTGGAATTGATTGATTGAACTTTTTAGTCCCACCCAGTCTGCCGTTACCACCACAGCCACGCCCACCCAATGGGCCACACCCACCCAATGGGCCACACCCACCCAGCACCCGACGATGCATAAGTGGGTTTTGGG
>NW_015433048.1:0-1101 GCF_001527695.2 Protobothrops mucrosquamatus | reverse complement strand
CTTCTCTGTACTCTTTCTAGAGTCTCAACATCTTTTTTACATCGTGGTGACCAAAACTGGATGCAGTATTCCAAGTGTGGCCTTACCAAGGCATTGTAAAGTGGTATTAATACTTCACATGATCTTGATTCTATCCCTCTGTTAATGCAGCCTAGCACTGTGTTGGCTTTTTTGGCAGCTGCAGCACACTGCTGGCTCACATTTAAATGATTGTCCACTAGGACTCCGAGGTCCCTCTCGCAGTTACTACTATTGAGCAAGGTACCCCCTATACTATACCCGTACATTTGGTTTTTCTTGCCTAAATGTAGAAACTTACTTTTTTCACCATTGAATTTCATTTTGTTAGATAGTGCCCAGTGTTCAAGTCTGTCCAGATCCTCCTGTATCCTAAGCCTGTCTTCTGGAGTGTTGGCTATTCCTGCCAGCTTGGTGTCATCTGCAAATTTGATGAGTTCCCCATCTATCCCCTCATCCAGATCATTGATAAAGATGTTGAAGAGCACTGGGCCCAGAACAGAGCCCTGGGCCACCCCATTACACACTTCCCTCTATGTAGATGCGGTTCCATTGAGGACCACACGCTGAGTACAGCCGGTCAGCCAGCTATGGATCCATCTAGTGGTGATGCTGTCTAACCCACATTTTTCTATCTTATCAAGTAGTAGGTTGTGATCTACTTTGTCAAATGCCTTACTGAAGTCCAAGTAAATTATATCCACAGCATTCCTCTGGTCCACTAATTTTGTCACCTGGTCAAAGAATGCGATAAGATTTGTCTGGCATGATCTGTTTTTGACAAACCCGTGTTGGCTTTTAGTAATGACTTTGTTTGCCTGTAGGTGTTTGCTGATTCGTTGTTTGATTATCTTTTCCAGAATCTTCCCAGGTATTGAGGTCGAGCTGATAGGTCTGTAATTTCCTGGGTCCTTTTTTTTTCCTTTTTTGAAGATGGGAACTACATCAGCTCTTTTCCAGTCCTCTGGTAGTTCCCCAGTGCTCCAGGATCTTTGAAAAATATAGTTCAGTGGTTCTGAGATCACATCCGCCAGCTCCTTAAGAACCCTGGGGTGTAATCCATCTGGTCCTGGTGATTTGAAC
>NW_015433047.1:0-1101 GCF_001527695.2 Protobothrops mucrosquamatus | reverse complement strand
TAGGAAGCAATACTTAAGATTCATCATTTTTGTGCCTTTCAGTCATTAGTAAGATAAATAACAACAAAAACAAAGATCTGCAAACCAGTCATAGACTGTGTCATGGCAGTCATGGCAGGCAGGTGCCACTAGAACAGCGGTTCTCAACCTTCCTAATGCCGCGACCCCATGCACCCACGTGACCACACGCACGTACCCACGTGACACACACGTGACCACACGCATGCACCCACGTGACCACACGCACGCACCCACGTGACCCACACGTGACCCACACGCACGCACCCACGTGACCACACGTGACCCATACGCACGACCACACGTGACCCAGGAGCATAGAGATGGCTCTCCTGCTCGAGCTAGAGCGACCCCCTCAGCCGGCCGAATCTCGCCGCCGGGAAGGAGAAGAGAGAAAAGAATGGGAGAGGGGACAGGAGAGGGGGAGAAAGGGGGGTAGAATTTAGAAAATTAAAGGAAAGAAAAAGAAACTTTTGTGCAGAGCCAGCAATCGCGGAGCAAGATGCCTGTTCGGTGCGGCGGCAGGCCGGCAGGCCCAGGCACTCCTGGGCAGCCATGGCAAGCGGCAGCGAGGGCGCAGGGCGACCACCGGCTGGGCCACCAGCTGGCCCAGCCCAAGGGAGGTAAGTACCCGCCGGGCCCCACGCGCGCAAGCAACCGTCCCTGCGCCCGCCTGGCCCCACGCGTGCCAGCAACCCTCCCTGCGCCTGCCGCTGCTCTGCTAGCCTTACCTTGGCCACCGCACGTTCAGTGCGGCGGCAGGCCGGCAGGCCCAGGTGCTCCTGGGCAGCCATGGCACGCGGCAGCGAGGGCACAGGGCGACCACCAGCTGGGCCACCAGCTGGCCCAGCCCAAGGGAGGTAAGTACCCGCTGGGCCCCACGTGCGCCAGCAACCCTCCCTGTGCCCGCCTGGCCCCACGCGTGCCAGCAACCCTCCCTGCGCCCGCCGCTGCTCTGCTAGCCTTACCTTGGCCACCGCACGTTCGGTGCGGCAGCAGGCCGGCAGGCCCAGGCGCTCCTGGGCAGCCATGGCACGCGGCAGCGAGGGCACAGGGCGACCACCGGCTGGGCCACCAGCTGGC
>NW_015433046.1:0-1101 GCF_001527695.2 Protobothrops mucrosquamatus | reverse complement strand
GCAAATACTTCATCGTAGTGCACATTCTTTAATTGTGAAAAACCTTGTGCCACTAACCTGGCCTTATACAGTACATCATTATTTGGCAATACCTTTTTCTTATATACCCACTTACAACCTACAGCTTTGGTTCCCTGTGGCAAAGTCACTGATTTAAATACTTCATGGTCTCCCATGGATTTCATCTCTTTATCCATGGCCTCCTTCCATCTTTCTTGTTCAGCTTTTGGTAATGCCAACACCTCTTTATAACTTCTAGGTTCATACCACACATTGCAAACCTTTACCTTGCTGGCAGAATACCTGTCAGGTGGAATTCCTTTGTTACATCATTTTGACCTACGTGGTAATAACTACTCCTGTGTCTCAAGTCTTTCTGGCTTCATGTCTTGTTCAGCCTCTCCTCCCTGAACATTGACATCTTCAATAATCATCTTTCCATCATTAGATGAGTTATTGTCACTAAACAGATCTCCGTCTTTAAGTGAGACATACCCAGAATTTGCATTAATTCTGTCCCAATTTTGTTCTGCAAAATTAGCAGACCTTGAAATTACAATTCTTTTTACTTCCATCGCTAAAGCGATATCCTTTTGACCCTGGCTCATAGCCCACAAACCTGAGCTTTCTTGCCTTTTGCTGTCCCTTTCTTCTGATTGCCTTCGGAATATGTACCCATGTAGTACTTCCAAAAATTCTCAAATGTGCCAGTGATGGCTTTCTCCCATATAGAATGGCATATGGAGTATTATTAATGGAGGAACTCCGCAGCCTGTTAACTATATAATTGGCAGTCAATATGGCTTCTCCCCAATATGACCTGCTCATACCAGAATCCTCTAATAAGGAATCTTTCATTGTTTACAAAACACCATTCCTTCTTTCAGCTACTCCATTCTCTACTGCTGAGTAAGGATTTGTACGTCTGTGTCTTATCCCCAACTGCCCCAACCATTGTTGGAATTTAGTTGACATAAATTCAGTACCTCTGTCAGTTTGCAACTGACACACTTGTTGTCTGTACCTTCTCTCTACAAAACTTACCCACTGTTTGAATTGTTGTAGCACCTCTGTCTTATCTCTAAGCAAGTAGCAAAATGA
>NW_015433045.1:0-1101 GCF_001527695.2 Protobothrops mucrosquamatus | reverse complement strand
AGCACGTCTACCTGGGGGACTCGACGAACTGGGTGAGCGCCCGGGGGGAGAGGGGCGGCTGCTGCTGCTTCTCCTCCACGGAGCCCTGCGGGGAGGGGGACCCCGCCGGCTCCTCGTCACCCCCGCCGGCCTCTCTCTTCCGCAGCGGAGAGCCGGAGGCGTCTGCGGGATGACCCGCTTTCTTCGCGCCCTGGAAGGCGGCAGGTAAGTGCCTTCCGCGGGGCGAACGGCGGGGGGACCCCGGGACGTGCTCTCGGCCAGCGAGCCTCCTTCCCCGAGCCGCCCTCGGGATGGGAGGCGGTGGTGCGTTGTCCCCGCCCGTCCGGCCCTCCCGAGGATTCTCCCCTTGCGGCCGTCGGGGAGGCGGGACGGCGTGTGACTGGCGGCTGCTCTGTTGTTCCGTTTCAGCGCCGCGCGGCCTCTCTCCGGCGTTGCCTCGCTGTGCCGCGACTGGCTCTCCGAGCTGCCCCTGAAGCTGGTGGCCGAGTGGCTCCACGAGGACCTGGCCGAACGGCGGCAGCGCCTGTCCTTCGACGAGACCCCCACGGGCGGCGCCTTGGCCTGGCTGCCTGACCGCACCCGTGGAGAACCCGCACGGCGGGGTTGCCTGGTGTTTCCGGCCGGGGAGGCCGCGGACCGGCTCTGTATCCTCCGGGACGAGGGGATGGGGCGGGGGTTTTGGGGCCGTGGGGCAAGGGCGTCTTCAGCCCCCTTCACAGCACGGCTTTTCCTTAGCGGCCGCTGCAGGCTTCCAGGAGGCCGTCCTGAGACCAGCGCCCGGCAGCAGCGCCCTGAGACCCGAACTCCGTGGCTGCCCTGCCCAGTTCGAGCTGAACGGGGCAGTCCGGCAAGTGGCAGCCGCCCACCTGGAGGGCAGCGGTGGGTACAGCAGTTATCTGGACGGTTGGCCGTGCTCTGCTGGCCTTGCTGTTCTGGTCTTGAAGGGGCCCTTTCTGTTCCATCCATCCCAGACTTCCTGGGGGTCCACTCGGACCATTTCTGTGCGGCATGGAGGCTGCATGGAGGCAGCAGCGAGGCAGCAGCGTGGAAGGGCTCCCACCCCTCTGCAAGTGGTTTGCACAGAAGCCCCCTGCTCTTCCA
>NW_015433044.1:0-1101 GCF_001527695.2 Protobothrops mucrosquamatus | reverse complement strand
TTTTATTTTTTTTATTTTAAACATACAACATGGTGTATTCACACCACCTCCCCTTTTATTTTTTTATTTTTTTATTTTTTTATTTTTTTTTTATTTTAAACATACAACATTGTGTATTCACACCACCTCCCCTTTGATTTTTTAATTTTTTTTATTTTTTTTTATTTTTTTTTATTTTAAACACACAACATGGTGTTCACATTTTTCTACAACTCAGGGGAATTTCACCATGTTGCCATGTTTTAAGGCAACGTTTATCAACCTCAGCAAGTTTTAGATGTGCAGACTTCAACTGCCAGAATTCTCTGTCCACCCAGTCAGAAACTCTCTTCTCAGTATAAATGAATCTGGATGCCATCAGAGGCCCAACAAATCTCTATCACGGGTGCTTTAAGCTGGGGGTATCTAACTGTGGTCCCTGATGCCTGTGAGGCACAGATTTGAGGCACTTGCAAAATTAGGGGTGCTGACCCTTGTGTGGCAACAACGACACAATCACTACCCAGAAATCTTTCTAACCAGCAGCCAATCTGGGATTTTCTAGAATAGTTGCTATAAACCTACAAAGAGCACCTCTTGATAAAAAATAAATGTGAAATCAAAAGAGTTGCTGCCTTAAATTAAAAGAACTATTTCAGATGTTATTTTTTTCTGAGATATAGAATAAAATATAAATACGAAAACTTCTTTCTTACCCACCCCAACCCCAATGAAATCATTTTGTTCAAGAGAGGTCACACAAATGTATTTATTTTGGCAGGGGTGATGGGTTATACACCAAGCCCGCTGGAAGTGCAGAGTTGTGGGTTCAACCCGGATGATGGAATCAATATAGCAGAAGACACAGCCGTGATGGCGCAGTGGTTAGAATGCAGTACTCAGGCTACCTCTGCTGACTGCCGGCTGCCTGCAGTTCAGCAGTTCAATTCTCACCAGCTCAAGGTTGACTCAGCTTTCATCCTTCCGAGGTTGGTAAAATGAGGACCTAGATTGTTGGGGTGGCCATAGGCTGATTCTGTAAACCTCTTAAAGAGGGCTATAGAGCACTGTGAAGAGGTATATAAGTCCAAGTGCTATTGCTATTGCTTTTCTTTCTCCGAC
>NW_015433043.1:0-1101 GCF_001527695.2 Protobothrops mucrosquamatus | reverse complement strand
T
This sequence comes from Protobothrops mucrosquamatus, assembly GCF_001527695.2. NCBI lineage: Eukaryota > Metazoa > Chordata > Lepidosauria > Squamata > Viperidae > Protobothrops > Protobothrops mucrosquamatus. The sequence continues at coordinate 1,100 of NW_015433043.1, read as the reverse complement.
GCTTATCTAATTTGAGTAGGTATTGTTACATTTCCTTTATTTCAAACTGACACATTTATGCAGTTACATTCCTCTCAGTTATCAGTCCCTCCCAAAATGAGAATATATTTTTTCTTAGTAGGTGATCCATCACTATTATTTCTCCTTTTTTCCATTGTTTCCGCTCTTTTTTGAAATGTATATTTATTTAATTTATTTAATAAACAAATTTATATGGACACTCAACTCACACATGGATTACTGTCAAAGTTGAATCACTAAGATGCTTGCTAACCTCTGTCGCTACTCAACTTGCCCTAGAAATGGGGGGGAGGGAGAACCTGGGAAAGACATGGGAGTTTCAAGAAGCCATCCACGGACTGTGAGAACCAAGGTCATCCAAAGCAGGTGTCAGACAGAGAAGTGAACCATTCTTATAACAAAGAGAAAGGATATGATTGGGCAACGTGAATATATGGTGGGTATGGGTTATGAAAAGGTATTGCTAACTAACCAGATTTTAAGGTGGGAAAATTAGAGTTGATTTTGCTTCTTCACTGCCAGGATGTGTATTCAATAAAGATTATCTCGTATGGCACCCGAAGACCATAGAGTTTTTTCAATATTGAATTCACCAGCCAGATGGTTGACTTATAACTTTAAACATAACAACATAAAAACTCATGAAAAACACATCACAATATGAGTGGGATGTGAGAGTATGATACGAGTTTATCTCTTTGTTTGAAGGAGTTTTTCATCACTATTCTTTTGAAGAAGACTCCACTCCCAGTATATATTTTTTCTTTTTTTCAGCATCCAGCCAGAGTTGACTCTATTTGTTTAATGTTAAATTTATTTGATACTTGGGTCAGTGTATTATCTTTTTTTGTTGAGGTTAGTGCTGGATGTACATTTTTTTGTTTGTTTTTCTGTTTTGTATTTTATTTTTTATGATAAAACAAAATAAATATATTTAACATAATGTTTAAAAAAACACTGTAGTGAGCTCTGATTATTTATTTTGGGTCCTGTGTTTTGATTCCAGAGAAACAGGTGTCAGAAGTGGGATTCACAATTTTTGATCTGTGACCAGGGATGACAACAGGGTATATGCAAGT
>NW_015433042.1:0-1101 GCF_001527695.2 Protobothrops mucrosquamatus | reverse complement strand
AATTGGGTTAATTTCAAAAAAACACGTTAGTCGGACACCGTTCCGAAGGCCCCCGAATCAACGGTCACCCGCAGGTCAGCGGTGGTCGCACGACACAGGGTCCCGCCAACGGTGTGTTATGATCCGGCAGTACCATGTAAGAGAACAGAGAGAGAGAGAGAGAGAGAGAAAGACACAAAAAAAGAAGAAAAAAAAAAGGTAGAGTTAGCAAGGTCAGGCGTTGGTGAGCTCTCCGTTTCAAAGAATATATGTCAAAAGGAAGAAACCAACTAGCCTTCTTTGCCCAAATTGTTTTCCAAAAGATGACAAGCTAACATTTTTTTAAACGGATTTAGAGGTGGGGTAGTTTGTTTTTAAAATAAAATAAAAAAAGGTTGGCCTGTTTTTTTAAAGGGCTGGGAAATTAATATGGCCGTGTTCTATTTATTCAGCCCCCTAAGACATTTTTTCTTTTTAATGTCTCTGGTCTGTTGCGGGTTTTTTGTTTTGTTTTTAAAAATAGTTTGGTGTTTTTGTATTTTAACTTCTCTTAAGTGAACTAAAGGCAGGCAGCCCTCGACTTAGAAGGGAGCCCAACGTTTCCGTCGCTAAGCGAGACACAAGTGATATGCTAAACATTTTACGACTTTCCTTGCCATGTTGAAGGGAACCGCTGCGACTGTTAAGAAGGTAACGCGGCGGTTGAGTCAACGGCTTCCCCGTTTGACTTTGCTCGTCGGGAAGTCGCAAAAAGGGACACTGCCGCCGTCGTTAAACAGGAGTCGGTGGTTCGTTAAACAGGAGTCGGTGGAATTTGGATCACGTGACCGTGGGGAGGCTGCAACGGCCGTTAATTGTGAAAAGGGGCGATACGTCCCTTGTTTCAGTGCTGTTCTCACTTCGAAAAGTCACTAAACAAAACTGTCGTAAGTCGAGGACTGTCTGTAGGCAGGTCGCCGCATTCCGGGCGCAGGTGGGCCTCCTAGTTCTGCCTAAGGGGGGGTGTGTGTGTCTGCACAGCTTCCTGGGAAAAAGTGAATAGCGTCTTGAGGACCCTAGGTTCGGTGTGTGTGTGTGTGTGTGTGTGTGTGTGTGTGTGTGTGTGTGTGTGTGTGTGTGTGT
>NW_015433041.1:0-1101 GCF_001527695.2 Protobothrops mucrosquamatus | reverse complement strand
TTGTTCCTTTTAGGAGTTTTTTTAATTCAGTTATGCTTTCTATGTTTCAATGTTTTGTTGGAGCATTGTATATGTGTATCTGTGTCTCTACAATATGTGTGCATTGGATCAATCCCAAATAGAACAAAATCTAAGGACTTTTTGAAATTTCTCCATGCAGTTGGCATGATCCCACATGGCTTATGATTGTATAGAAGAACCCACTTTATAAGCTTTTATACCAAAATGATAAAGAAAATTGGCAATACAGGAAAGAAGGCTTATACTGTTAGGATCTAAAAAGCCCCTTTAAAAAGTAATATTTAACAGTAGTATAGAAATGACTTAATATAAACCAGATGAGAATTTCCTGGGGAGACTGATCCATGGTCTGAAGCAGTTAACTGAACCTACCATGCCCTCACAATGCAGAGCTCAATCAATTATGATCGATTTTGTGGTGGTCCTGCTTCTTCCTCAATTTCCTATCAAGAAGGAAATTAAATGCTGGGATTTAAACCTCCAAACCTCATTTGTCATCCATTTGTAAATGTTTAAGTAGGTATAATCCTTCTAATGCAAATGTTGGAATATTTATTGAAACTTATAAGGAAATGTGAAATCCTTTAACTGCTATCAGATAATATGTGACACATTTTACTCGACTTAGCTGTCCATTTGTTAATCACGGAGAGGTTGATAGTATTCTGAAATCAGTTTGAAATTTAAGATATTCATAAGGTGGTGCTATAATTAGGTACACATCTCAGAGAAACAGGAAAAGGGCAGAGAACATTGATAAGAATTCTGGAAACACACATTTCTGAAAAACAAATGATGGGAAGAAACAAATGATGGGAAGATTTTAATATCCATACAATATTAAAATCGTGGGAATCCATGGAAGCCTGAGGAGGAGCAACTGACATCAGTTTGCATCCATTGTTGGAAAACAAATATTAAATGGCCAAGACTATATCGTAATGTTGTGATGCATGCATTCAACTTTTTTGTTTGCTTTTTGTGAATTGTTTGTAGCTGATACATGTCATAAATAATCCAGGTTTTCTGGCTAAAAAAAATCCCTCATACATAAAAGCATTGAAGTATTGTTATATACAA
>NW_015433040.1:0-1101 GCF_001527695.2 Protobothrops mucrosquamatus | reverse complement strand
GCACTATCTAACAAAATGAAATTCGATGGTGAAAAAAGCAAGGTTCTACATTTAGGCAAGAAAAACCAAATGCACAAGTACAGCATAGGTGGCACCTTGCTCAATAGTAGTAACTGTGAGAGGGACCTCGGAGTCCTAGTGGACAATCACCTAAATATGAGCCAGCAGTGTGCTGCAGCTGCCAAAAAGGCCAACACAGCGCTAGGCTGCATTAACAGAGGGATAGAATCAACATCACGTGAAGTGTTAATACCACTTTACAATGCCTTGGTAAAGCCACACTTGGAATACTGCATCCAGTTTTGGTCACCACGATGTAAAAAAGATGTTGAGACTTTGGAAAGAGTACAGAGAAGAGCAACAAAGATGATTAGGGGACTGGAGGCTAAAGCATATAAGGAACGGCTGCTGGAATTTGGTATGTCTAGTTTAATGAAGAGAAGGACGAGAGGGGACATGATAGCAGTGTTCCAATATCTCAGGGGTTGCCATAAAGAAGAGGGAGTCAAGCTATTTTCCAAAGCGCCTGGAGGCAGGACAAGAAGCAACGGATGGAAACTAATCAAGGAGAGAAGCAATCTAGAACTAAGGAGAAACTTCCTGACAGTGAGAACAATTAACTAGTGGAACAACCTGCCTCCAGAAGTGGTGAATGCTCCAACACTGGAAGTTTTTAAGAAGAGACTGGACAGCCATTTGTCCGAAATGGTATAGGGTTTCCTGCCTGAGCAGGGGGTTGGACTAGATGACCTTCAAGGTCCCTTCCAACTTTACTATTATTATTATTATTATCACTTTAGTGGGAGGATGTACTTCTTGATTTCAGAATTCAGTGCTCCCTTCCCTCCTACTCCTGCAGGTATTTAATACAAGCCAGCAACAAACGTTTTATAAAAAATTTTCCTTCTTTGTGCCATGGCTATTCCCTCTGGGACCCAAACTGAGAAATTGTGGCAAGGAATTAAACAGAGCCAAGTTGGGGTAATTTCTCCTGCTTTGGGTGAGTGAAATTCTGTCTCAATTTCCCTCGTGTTTGACCTTTTCCCTGAGTCAGAGTCCAGTCCTACAAATATCTAACTGTACTGTATGAGTAAGTCCAAT
>NW_015433039.1:0-1101 GCF_001527695.2 Protobothrops mucrosquamatus | reverse complement strand
TTAATCCTAAACCTGTTTTAAAGCTTTATGCAATTACAAAACCATAATCAAATTTAACTATAAATACACATATTATCAGTTAAAGTATCCCTTCCAAGTTTATCCTAGTTCTTTGACTTCATCATAAATCTTATTTATTCCTTCTTCCACTAATATCCATATTATCAAACAAAGCACATCATCTCACTAGAATCACATTCAATTATTCCATTATATAATAATTTTCATGTAAATAAACCTATTAATCCAAACTATACATTCTCACTTTATTTAATATATATATTCTAATAATCACCCATTTTTTCTTATTTCTACACAAGAACTTAATCCTTAAATCAATCCATAGTTCTAAAATGCCTTAAATCCAATATATATAAATTTAGATTTCTCCTTTCAGTCTTATTCTAGGCTTTTTTTTCTGCCAAGCAGGTTTCCACAGTAACGCTTCTCTTTCATCAGATAAGTCTCTCTTTGTTGCTTGTGAAGCCACTTGCAGCAGTAATAGGCTTCTTGTCCTCTGCGTTGGGCCTCCATTTCTCTTGTTCTTAAAGCCTCGCCGTTTTAAAGGTTCAAATCTCAATCTTTGGTTTTTCTGATCCTCAAACATATAGGTAAGGTGCTTGTAGGGTGAAATAGTCTCTGTATCCTCACTAAAGTCATCTTTTAATGTATTTTGGTTTGTAGAATAGCCAGGTGTAGTCTGGAAATCACTTTTAAGATTTAAAGGAAAGTCTCTAGTTCTTAGTTCTGTGGTAGTCTCTTTCATTGTAACAAAGTCCTCTTTAATCTCCCTTATTTCCTCTTCTGTTATGTTTTGGTTGGTAGAAAAAACAGTTGCAGTCTGAAAGTCAGTTTGAAAGTTTGAGGCAGGGTTGGCTCTTCGTTCTGTAGTTATCCCTTTCCTTATAGCACATATTTCTTCAGAAACCTCATAGATCTTTTCCAGTATAAGCTTGCAATTTAAGTGAGAGTAGGGTTTCTCCATTTTAAAAGTAATCAAAGAAAGTCCTTTCTTTATTGTTATTATTATTTTTTCAGAGAGGGCTGTAATTAAACAGTGTCCACCCCCTCAGTTCCCACAGCTGCACCAGCCTATCTTTT
>NW_015433038.1:0-1101 GCF_001527695.2 Protobothrops mucrosquamatus | reverse complement strand
ATGCAAGAGGGTGCTTAGAAACAGGGCACTCAACCAAGCTGCAATCAGTAGACAAATAGACTTAGACCCTGTCTCTGGATATATAAAAAATTGTAACTCAAGATTTCATTTACATGCAATTAACTGCTTTCCAGGGAATTCAACTATGAAGAGAATTTGATGTAGTAGTCATGTTAAGATTAGGAACTGGGAGATGGTATGTATTAGGCCTCACTTTGGCATAAAAACCTGCTGAGTGGCTTTCAGCCTGTGACTCACTTAGCCTAATCCAACTCACAAGGTTGTTGTATGGAAGGTGGGAGCATTTTGCGTGCAGCCTTGAGCTGCACCAGATAAAGAAGTTGTAAAAACAACAGCTCCTTTCCCACTCAGGAAAGAGTCTAATTTTTCTGAGATACAATAGTTGGCCATTTATAGGGATAGTTGGCCGTTTATAAAAGAAAAGCCTTTAACTGCATTTGTAGTGGAAGAATACTTTTACTAAGACAAGTGGTTACAGAACAGGAAAAAACAGATCTGAGGTTTGCGTGTGAAAGCTGCCTACGTACTTTCCCCTTTCCCAGGTCCTCCCCCTGGTTATCTGCCTAATGTCCAGTTAGATTCAAACTTACTGTTTTGGTAACAGTCCTGGTGTTTGTCAGTCTCAACGATGATTTGCATTCCATTCCCACCTCTGACTGCCTTGGGGTCTCTGGCAGGTACTTGGAGTGGTTTCTATTTCTTGTCCCCCCCCCACTTGATAGTTCCCTCGTCCCATGATTCATGGCAGTCTGGCATCAACGAAGCAATGGTGAGGCAAAGCAGGATGGCAGTACTGACACCATTGCCAAATAAGAGACTTCATTTCCCCTCATCATCCCCACATGATAATGTTATCTAGTATGGGAATGACATTTGCAACTACGAAATCTAGTAACAATACAATAGGCTAACTTTGAATTACATACATTCTCTGCTATATATGTGTGTATTTACTGATGGCTTGTTCAAGGAACCCTGTGAACTATTACAACAGTTTTGCCTCTTCAGATTTTGATAAACCTGCCCTTGCATGAACTGCAAGAATAGGGGGATTGTAAACATGTAGTTGGACAGCTGCAT
>NW_015433037.1:0-1101 GCF_001527695.2 Protobothrops mucrosquamatus | reverse complement strand
TGTCAGGGGAACTGCTGCGCAACCACACTCTCAACAACCTTCGCCACAAAGCGAAGGTTGGAGACCGGACGATAGTTAGCTAATACATCTGGGTCCAGGGAAGGCTTCTTAAGGAGGGGCCTCACCACCGCCTCCTTCAAGGCCATGGGGAAGACACCCTCCCCCAAAGAAGCGTTAATAATTCCCTGGAGCCAGGCTCGTGTCCCCTTCCGGGCAGCCAGTACCAGCCAGGAGGGGCATGGATCCAGTAAACATGTGGTTGCATTCAGCCTCCCCAGAATCCTGTCCACGTCCTCGGGAGCCACAGAGTCAAACTCCTCCCATACAACAGTCTCAAGACTTGCTCTTGTCTCCTCCCCCGGGGCCACCCAGTCAGAGTCAAGACCTTCTCAGATCCGAGCGACTTTGTCATGCAGATATTGAGCAAAGTCCTCGGCCCTCCCCTCCAGGGAGTCCCCCCCCTCAGCTGAAGGAGAGAGCAGGTCACCCTGAAGAGGGTGGCCGGGCGATTATCTGATGACGCAATGAGGGTGGAGTAGTAGTTAGACCTCGCCACCCTCATCGCCACTAGGTAGGATCTAACCTGCATCCTTGCCTGTGTTCGGTCGGATTCGGTTCGACTCACCCTCCAACTGCTCTCCAGGCATCTTTTCCGGCGCTTCATCTCTCTCAGCTCCTCCGTAAACCAGGGAGCCAATTGAGATCTGCGCCGAGTCAGAGGCCGCAAAGGCACGACTCGGTCCAATGCTGCGGCAGCGGCCGTCTCCCAGGCCGCCGCCAGATTTTCAACCGAATCATGAACTAGGTCCTCAGGATATGGCCCAAGCTCCGTCAGGAACCTCTCCGGGTCCATCAGGCGCCTGGGGTGGAACCATCAAGGCGGTTCCTCCTCCCTGCGGCGGGGGGGGAGCGGTCCGGAAGTCCACCCTGAGGAGTGAATGATCTGACCATGACAGGGGTTCAACAACTACCTCCCCCATTTCCAGATCATTCTGCCACTGGCCAGAGACAAAAATTAGATCTAGTGTGTGTCCCCCCGTGTGAGTCGGGGCATGAACTAATTGGGTCAAGTCCAAGGCCGTCATGGAGGCCAAGAACTCC
>NW_015433036.1:0-1101 GCF_001527695.2 Protobothrops mucrosquamatus | reverse complement strand
TCCTTGTGAAACATTTGCTAAGTGAGTTTTGCCCCATTTTACGACCTTCCTTGCCAGTTGTTAAGTGAATCGCTGCAGTTGTTAAATTAGCCACATGGCCGCTAAGTGAACCTGGCTTGATTTTGCTCGTCAGGACGTCACAAAAAGGGATCACGTGATACACACACACACACACCCCGGACACTCGTAACTAGGAACCCGTTGCCAAGCGTCCACATTTTGATTACCTGACCCTGGGGAGGCTTCAACGGTCGTAAGTGTGAGAAAGGGTCACAGGTCACTTTTTTCAGGGACCTCGTAACTTTGAACGGTCACTAAGCGAACAGTCGCAAGTCCCGGACTGCCTGGACTGCAGGCGCCTATTTTGGGACACCCAGCAGAATCTTCCACCCTGTGGCAGCAGCCGTGTGTGTGTGTATGGGGGGTCTGGCTGAACGGCCCAGAAGCCCCCCCAGGGCTCCCCACAGCTGCAGGAGGGCGCGCCAACCCCAGGAGGTGGTGTGGTGTGGGTGTGGGTGGGCGAGGGGGGGTGAGGACGGCAATCACCACAAGAGACGGGGGGCTCCAAATGATAAACTCTGTTATTTAAACTCTCCCCCCTTCCCCTCCGAGCGAGGCAGGGGGCAGCCGGGCCTTCCGAGGGGGGCCGGCCCGGCACCCCTCCTGCTCCCGGAGGCCTGGTCCCCTCCGCGTCTGGGGCCCTTGGGGCCCCTCCGTCTCAGTCCAGCGCCCGGGGGCCGGGCTCCCTGGGTGGGCGGGCCCAGCGGCCTCACTTGCGCCGGCTGAAGAGGGACTTCTTGCCCGGGTTCTTCTCGCCCACGCTCAGCCCGATCAGCAGCCGGGCCTTCTCGTCCTCCTCCTGCTGCTGGACCGGCCCCTCCAGCTTGCTCTCCGGCCTCGCCCGAGACTCCGTGCCCGCGGCCGGCTTCAGACGCAGCTTCTCTTTGATGACCTGGCGGGGAGGGAGGGAAGAAAGAAGGAAGGAACGAAGGGAGGAAGGAAGGAAGGAAGGAGGAGAGAGGGAGGGAGAAGAAAGGAAGGAGAGGAAGGAAGGAAGGAAGGAAGGAAGGAAGGAGGGAGGGAGGGAGGGAGGGAGAAGGA
>NW_015433035.1:0-1101 GCF_001527695.2 Protobothrops mucrosquamatus | reverse complement strand
GTCAGGAGTATCCATGCAAGCCACAGGAGGCAAAAATATCAACATGGCGGACACAACTTTGCAATCAAAGCCCTGCCCATTAAAAAAGGGGGTGGGCCGTGATTGTGGCAGCCATCTTGACTTTTTTGACCTTCCTTGGCATGCCCACAGTTAGGATTTTGCGCCTACCTGTGAAAGAGACCTCGGCATCGCTGTCCGGGCCTTCTTCCTGGATGCTGTCCTTGTCCAGCTTGGAATTCCCCCGGGAGCGTTTCATGTTTCTGAAATATTGGCCCCACCTCTGCCTCCCAGCGTCTTTCTTCAGGCGCTTCTCTTTGGCTCTCCTGTTCTGGAACCACACCTGGAGGGGCGAAAGGAGGGGCAGGCTTACCTATTTTATTGATAGAAAGGTAGTCCTTGACTTGCCACCACAAATGAGCCCAAAATTTCTGTGGCTAAGCGAGACGGCTGTTAAGCGAATTTTAACCCATTTTACGACCTTCCTCGCCACCGTTGTTATTCATTGCAGCTGTTAAGTTAGTAACGTGGTCATTAAGAGAACCGGGCTTCCCCACTGACTTTAACAGAATCACAGCACCCTCCTTCCCTCGGCTGGGTCATCCGGGTTGTTTTCCCGCCCGTCTCTCCAGGGCTTTCACCCACCTGGACCACTCTCATGTCCAGGCCTGTTTCGGAAGACAGCTGCTCCCTCACGTGTCGAGCCGGCTTGGGGGAGTTATTGTAGGCGTTTTTCAAGGTCTCCAGTTGTTTGGCGGTGATGGTGGTCCGAGGCCTCTTCGCTGTGGACTCGGCCTCTGAAAATGTTCCCAAGAGGGGAAAGGTCAAAGTCCAAAAGTGGAACTTGCACGTGGACGGAGTTGTGGGAATGTGAAAAGGGTCAAGAAGGAGGAAGGAGGCATTTGGGACACGTTCATCTCCTTGGGTCAATTGTAAACACAATAAAGGTGGGATGCAAGCATACACACAAATAATTCGGCCCCCCATCGTAGGGCTTAGCAACTGTTCCCTGCAGGGGAATCCATCTGCTGTGGCTTCCTCATTTTGAGAGGCGGGACCTTTGTGCCCATTTGGAGGCTGAGCAGGAGAAGCCCCCCCCCCCCC
>NW_015433034.1:0-1101 GCF_001527695.2 Protobothrops mucrosquamatus | reverse complement strand
TGCTCACGTACGTGGAAATTCTACTGAGTTCAGCAGATTTTTCCTATTGTCATCAGATGCTTACACTGGCCTTTGAAAATAGAAGCGAGTAAAGGTCCAAAAATGCCATGAGATAAAGAATTCAGAATTCTGGGAGTCCAGTTCACACTACTCGTCTCGAAAAGAAGCCAACCTTAATTCTTGTGATTGGGATAAGCCAATTTCCCATCGGTAACCCACCCATTGATTTATACATGGACACTTCCATAGCATAAAAAAATTCCTTTTATGACCCAGTAATCCCTTAATTTGAGGTAGAGTCAGGGTGACTGGATGTTTCTGAGCATTTACATGCCCTTCCTGATGCCATAGAGTTCACAGCAGATATTTTTTCTTTGCGCCCTATGAAAGAGAAACATCTGCCACTACATAGGATCGAACTCTCAACCTTCCTAATGGGAGATGAATGTCTTCACCACTAGGCCCCCTTGCTGCTCACATGTAGGCCCATAGTATTGTATCTCAGAATCGGGGAATCCTTACTGCTCTCTGACCTTGGATGTTTTCTTGCAGACATTTCATTACCAAACTGGATAACATCATCAGTGCTAGTAAGGGAGTAGGGTTTGCAAAGCCTACTCTGCAATGCGGTTACTAGCACTGATGAGGTTAACTAGCTTGATAATGAAACATCTTCAAAAAAAAAAAAGAACCCAACCAAGCTCAGAGAGTCCCAAGTACCCCCAGAGTTCAACCTTGAACTACAAATATTCTCTTCTATCAGCGTCTCAGAATTATGAAAACCAAGTAGACTGCTATTTATGAATATTGGCCAAATTGCAAGAGAGGAAACTTAATGGAAGTGCCAAATGGATCAGATTGACTGACTCAACCTACAGTGTGTTAGTTCTCACACTCTAAGTAAAAAAAAACAACACAAGACGAGAACAAATCTGACCCATCTAGAAGCAAAGGATGGATCAGCCTGCTGAAAAGAGGAGACCACTAGTTTGAGACACAAGGCAGGAAGAAAAACAAAATGCAAGAAGGTTTGAACCACCATTTTGAATCACTGCCTCTCCCACTGACCGTACTAATAACTCCCTCCTCCCTCAACCCCCC
>NW_015433033.1:0-1101 GCF_001527695.2 Protobothrops mucrosquamatus | reverse complement strand
AGTTTGATGAGACTCTGAGTAGCTTACACATGGATATAAAACAAATATGTTTCACTTTTATATAAATATAAAAACATATTAAAATTACAAAAGGTAAAAACATATTTAAAAAACCACAGGCAGGTTTGGAGGGAGAGGTAGTGGTAGCTACTCTGTTACTGCTCTAGCCACTTCCAGCCAATAGCTTCTCCTTCAGGGCTATTTAATCTGCCCCCTGCCCCCGCCCCACCCCGCCACTACCCATTCCACCATCCCCACCCATACCATCATTCCCACCATTCGCACCACTCCACCCCACTGTCAGGACAAACGATAAGGACATCTACTGTTGCCACTCCCTGCCCCACCTTCCATTTGTCTCAGCCCCCTGAACTAAACCAACGTCTAGGAGGACTGTTTTCCCCCCTGTCTTGGCTTTTCTGCTGCGGGACTCTGGACTCTGTGAACGGACTGGGATGTACCTCAGGTCAGAGCTGCTGGCCCTGCGCAATTCCCCCCTCACGCAGGTATGGCCCAGTTTAATCTTAGGGGCCTGCCTCGATGACGGGGTATGGAGCCCCGAGAGGTGGTATGCAGCCAAAAAAAGAGACCTAAAGAAGTTGAAATTGAGGGCTTTTTAAAGGGGTGTTTTAATAAATTTTTAAGGGGTTTGGGGTTTTTAGGGGGGTCGGGGTTGGCCCGAGGGGACTTGGGGGAGCCCTCTCTGAGGCCAAGGCCAGTCCAGTCTGGGGGGCGCGGAATGGTGAGGGAGGAGACTGGGGGATTAATAGAGGGTGGTGTGATTAGTACGGTCAGTGGGAGGGGCAGATATGGCGGGAGCAGAGGACCATATCGGGTTTTGGGAGCACGCACACGCTGCTTACAAGCTTGTGGGTGCTCCGATCCTCAAGGCTCTACTCGGGTTCCAGGGACTTCAGATCCTCGGGCCCGGGACCAGCGGCTGATGTTATGCAATGCCAGGTCCGTGGTAAATAAGGCCCCCCTCATTCAAGAGCTTATTCAAGAGGGGGGAGCGGACCTGGCAGGTATCACCGAGACCTGGCTGGGCATGGAAGGGGGAGTTCCCCTTGTTGATCTATGCCCGCCGGGTTTCCAGGCATT
>NW_015433032.1:0-1101 GCF_001527695.2 Protobothrops mucrosquamatus | reverse complement strand
TTTGTGTAATAAAATAATTACTTAATTTATGCAAATCACCCTGAATGCCAAATTGTACATATTAATGGACACTCTGGTGTAAAAGACACCCACCTCCACTCAACCAAGCCATTATATCAAGATTTCCTATATTGCTTTATTTTACATTGGGCATGAGAGTTTGCACCATAAGAATGTGAAACTTTCTTCAGTTAAAATACGAAATCCAATTTTCTCCTGTACACCGTAAGTATAATTTCCCTGAAGAGCATCCCAAATAATAAGGGTGGAAATGAAGTGGGGGGGACACTCCAACAGAACCTTTACCCATTGCCACATGAATCAAGCTAAAAAAAATCACACTAAGAAATATAACGGGAAAAAATATATATTTTCAGGTCTTCAAAACAACTTTAGACAAGTCCCCCCCCCCAAAAAATCCCATGTTCTGAGATGCTTTGAGCTTTTCCAAGGAACTTCAAAGACCTCTAGAAAATGACAGAACAGAAATTTCCAAAGAATGCCAACACATTCCACCAAAGCATAGCATTGTATTTTCAGTCAGTAAGACAAACAAACAATACTCAGTGAGAGGAGAGAAAGAAGTACAATGCCAGAACAATCTTCTGGTTTAGCAAGAAAAAGATAAGGATAAGGGTGGCTATGGGATTGAAATATAAGACCGTTCCTAATAAGAAGGCCCTCATGAGTTTGATCCAAAGCTTCAATGGGCTGGAGGTTCCCATTTTTCATACGTTGAATTTGAACAATGTGCTAACATGTTTACAAGCAGGCATTTGAAATAAATCCCCAAATGAAACATTAGTTAGAAATATTGCTTCAATTAAATGTACTTTGCAATCTAATTCTTTCATTCTTTCTTTACCTTTCCTCCATCCATGTTCAACCTACCAACTCATCCATCATCGCTCCCATGTAACACCGCTGCTGCGCGAGCTGCACTGGTTACCAGTGGCCTTCCGGGTGCGCTTTAAGGTGTTAGTTACCACCTTTAAAGCGCTCCATGGCATAGGACCTGGTTATCTCCGAGACCGCCTTCTGCCACAGATTCCCTCCCATAGACCGGTACGCTCCCACAGAGTGGGCCTCCTCAGGGTGCCG
>NW_015433031.1:0-1101 GCF_001527695.2 Protobothrops mucrosquamatus | reverse complement strand
GCAATGAAATTGACCCAGGAGACACCAAACGAGGGAAACAGAGATCTTTGAGGAGGACAAATTCAGGAGCCCTGTGGACAAAATGGCCACCGATCACAAAATGGTGGCCACTCCTGAGGCAATCAAAAACCCCCACCTGAAGTACTATTTAATCCTCTTGGGGATTCAATTAACAAAAGGGGAAAAATATTTCCTATCTTCCCCGAGGAAGAACAATGAGGCCAGCAATGCCTGTTTTACAACGTAGTCCTTCAGACCAAACTGCCAGTAAGGAACTCAGCTGTCAAAATGGCGGCCGCGCCCGAGTCAACTGTCAAAATTTGACAGTTGGAGCAAACTAGGGCCCTAATGGGCGAAGTGGCTGCTTGCAGCTCCGCGATCCTTTTGAAAAGCTGCCAGCCGGCTCGGCTGAGTCCCTATTTACTGATTCCTAGCCGGAAAGGCAACAAGGAACCGAGCCGAGAAAAAAGAAAAACGGAGCTTTTGCGATCGCGCGGTCCCCAAAATGGCGGCCGCGCGCGCAAAAGGCACCGATCGTCTTGAGGGCCTAGGACTTGTTCCCTGCTGGAAGGCCCTTCCGAGAGGCCAAAAACCGCCGCCGCTGACCAATTAAGGCTTGCGGACAGCCAGGGAAGAGGCGATCGGCTCCGTTTGGGGCGCGCGCGCTTTTCCGAAGGAGGCCGCCGAAAATGCTTCGGCGGCCTGAAATTCGAACTCTACGGCCCTGCCGTCCCCGGGCTCGCAGTCGCGAGCTCCGGAGGGATTTTCCTGGGACCTAACGGCCGTTAGATCCAGCCACAAATCTAGCCCGAAGAGAGCTCCTGGGGGGAGGGAAAAAAGAAGGGACCCCCTTCTGTCTTCCTGTGAGACAGCTCCCCCCACTACGGAGCTGAAATTAAAGAAAAAAAACGGGTAAGATCTGGGCTAAAATTAATTAATTAAAGTTAGGTAAGGTATTCTAATTGTGAATAGGGAAAGGAAAGGAGATGGAAAATTCACCCAAGTCCAGACTGTGCCTAGGAGCCAGAGTTGTACGTCCTGTCCATGGGCAAGATCAAGTCAAGACTGGGCATAGGTCCAAGGACGGGGCGTGACAACTTT
>NW_015433030.1:0-1101 GCF_001527695.2 Protobothrops mucrosquamatus | reverse complement strand
GTCTAAATTTAGAGGTAGAGGATGTTGTAATTGATACAAACTCCTGGGCTGACCATAACCCAATTAGAATTAGATGGAAAGGGCAGAAAAGAATGAGGAGATGGACTTTGAAAAGGGCAATTCTTAAACATAAGGAATTTAAATTGAATTTGGAAAAACAAATGGGCCTGTTTTTCGAGACAAATAAAAAGGAGGACACGAACTGCCAAAACTTATGGGATACTGCCAAAACGTATATGAGAGGTGTGGCAATTTCCTATATGGCCAGGGAAAACAAAATTAAAACACAATGATTAAGACAGTTAGAAGAAGAATTAACCAGAGTTGAGGAAGATTTGCAAAAGGAACTACAAAGAAGTGGGTTGAAATAGCAGATAAATTTAATTAGGCATAAGATGGACATTATTGGCAAGGAAGAGTTAGGCCAGCAGATAAAACGTACTAAACAAAATTTCTTTGAAAATGCCAATAAACCGGGGAGATGGCTGGCCTATAAAATTAAAAAACATAACAATAAACAAAGGATTACTAAACTTTGCAATACAGAAGGTGATATGGTGTATCAGAACGAAGGAAAGAAATCAGTGGCATACGAATTTTATAAGACTTTATATAAAGATGAAAAACAGAGAAACAATGATGATATTGTACAGTACTTGCAAATAGCTGATTTACCGAAAGTTCCAAAAGAATTTAAAATTTTATTGAACAAAGAGATAACACCTTTGGAACTTTCGGAAGCAATTAAGAAACAAAAAAATAATAAAGCACCTGGGCCAGATGGCCTACCTGCAGAAGTGTATAAGATCATACAAGAACTTTTAAGTCCAATAATGTTGGAACTATTTAACGAGGTCTTAACCAAGGCTAAAACACCGGCTTCATGGGAAGAAGCTTTCCTCACTCTGATTCCTAAGGAAAATGCAGATCTGGCGCATATCAAAAATTATAGACCCATCTCATTATTAAACTCAGATTATAAGATCTTTATGGCTATAATGGCCCATAGACTTGAAAGATTTTTAGCAGATTTTATACACTCTGATCAAAATGGCTTCTTACCCAAAAGATACATAAGAAACAATGTCAGGATTATTTTGG
>NW_015433029.1:0-1101 GCF_001527695.2 Protobothrops mucrosquamatus | reverse complement strand
AAAAAAAAAAAAAAATAAAAAAAAAAAGAAAAGGGGAAAAAAATGGCGGACAGCCTTGCTTGGCGACCCCCGTGAAATGGTCGATCGACCCCAAATGGGGTCGCGACCCATAGGTTGAGAACTGCTGCAGTAGAATTAGCCAGCAGATATATAAGAACTGCTGATCTGAGATTTTCAGAATTGTTTTGTCTTTACAGTGTATTTTTGGTGCATTGTACCAGGAGTCCTTAACTTATATCCGTGATGGGCAGGCTCCATTACAGATATAAGTGGAGGACTAGCTGTACAATATAAGGCTGTAAGTTGTGACAGTTGGAAAGTGACTGCCCCACATGACCAATCTGATTTTACTATCTTTTTTGCGGAAATCATGATGTGAATGCTGTGGTTGTTAAGCCAATTGAGTTTTGCTAAAAATCGGAAGTATGGTATTTGACATAAACATTGTAACTGCAGGACACAGCAAATGGCCGTAAATGGAGCACCTGAAATGTGGTCATGTAACTGTGGGTGGCCTTTGGAACCTCAGAACCAGATTTTAAGTACTCCCTGAGAGGTATTATGTAAGTCCAAGTGAATAAAGAAAGCACTAAATAGGAGTCTTAAGTGTCATGGAATTTGAGTATACACTTAAGTATCATGTTTCGTCCTTGAATGTCTCTTTGCCATCATCTGCCAAAACAGGACCTGACCCTGCCTATTTTTGCAATGCAGCTCAGTGCTTAATGTGCCAGATCTATGGAAAAATCATCTTACAGATCAATGGAAGTTGCACATTTTTGCTATATGGTAGGGAAGAAAGGTAAAACCTGGAAAAGAACAGAGAACATATAGGATAATATGCTAATAGCATCTGTACAGGCCTCACATGGAATACAGTTTTGTTCTGATATGTGGCCATAGTCCAAGGAAGTACCTCCCTTAATTCTTCAAACATAAAAAGACCACAGTTAAGCAAGTTTTATCTTCATTTGCATTTAAAGCTGCTTTTGAAACAGTTTGTATGCTTGTACATACCTATAAGGGGTTAGTTGTTATTGATTGATTCTTGTTATTGACTAAAAACAATCCCTCCGTAGACCAAATATTTGCATTTTCCTG
>NW_015433028.1:0-1101 GCF_001527695.2 Protobothrops mucrosquamatus | reverse complement strand
ATCTGTTTTAGTGAATCTCCTGATCTTCAAAACAGCAATTTGCACATAATCGCTGACTCTGCTCCCACCAAGCAGGATGACAATTAATTCATCACAGGAGTTTGCAACCAGTCTGGTGAAACTACTTTTTTTTTCTCTCTCCCTCCTTCACATCAATTTTGTATATTGTGTATTAATTAGCCCACATGACAAAATAACAGATTAAAATAAGACTTTATGGTAAACTACAAAGGAATGCACCAAAAAAAGGTCACCTGCCTTTCTACCATCCAGTCAGAAATAAACAAAGCAGGCACAAAATAGCTGGCCTGAGTTCTGTTACCGAAGAAGTTGTATTGTTCTTTGCCATTCATTGAAACGGGCAAGATACAAATTAAATAAATAAATGAACAAATGGGGCCGAAAGTGCAAAACAAGGCAAAACACACTAATGCAACTCGCCGTCTCCTTAAATTGTCCGAGATGCTACTGTTACTTCTAATTCCTGGTTTGTTTGTCACAGTTTTCTTTTGCTGCTTTTCTTTCGTTGTTCTTTTTATTTTTTTATTTTTTTTTATTTAAATCATGCCTTTATTATCATTTATTATTTATAATTCCTGGCTGGCTCAGGCATTCTGGGAGTGGAAGTCCACAAATCATAAAAGAGTCCAGGTTCTCCACCCCTGCCCTAACCCAAGGCCTGTTCTGGGAACAACAGTTATTGTGTGATGAGCTCTGCTTCTAGCTTGTTGCTGTTCATCCCATCCTTTGGGCTGCAGAATATTCTTCCTTAACAACAACAACAACAACAACAAAAGTAGAAATGTCACCTTCCTCTCCCTCTCTCTGAACAACATTAATCCAGTTTTGCAGATGCCAAGTTGGATCTGTCTTGTTCTTGACGTGATGCCTCCAGACACCGGGACGTGATGACCCGGTGTCTGGAGGCCGTGAGGGTCTGGATGGGGAGGAACAGACTCAGGCTCAACCCGTCCAAGACCGAGTGGCTATGGTTACCGGCGCCTCGGCATAGTCAGCTGATTCCATCGCTGACTATAGGGGGCGAAACTCTGGCCCCCTCGGAGAGGGTGCGCAACTTGGGTGTCCTCCTGGATTCGCGGC
>NW_015433027.1:0-1101 GCF_001527695.2 Protobothrops mucrosquamatus | reverse complement strand
CCATTTGTCTGAAATGGTGTAGGGTTCCTGCCTGAGCAGGGGGTTGGACTCGATGACCTCCAAGGTCCCTTCCAACTTTTTTATTATTATTATTATTATTATTATTATTATTATTATTATTATTATTATTATTATTATTATTATTATTATTATTATTATTATTATTATTATTATTATTATTATTATTATTATTATTATAACACTTTTGCAGGAACTGTATCTGTTGTTGCCTCTCTTCTCCAGTGGTTCCATCTCCCCACACAAAACCGGGGCAAAGCAAGTTTGAGGTTGCTAATAGCTACACCTGGGTGGTTAGCTGAGGTGGGTCCTTACAGTGGGTGGGTTTTTATACCTTCTTTGAGCTTTGTATTTGAGATTGCTCCTGTTTCTACGCAGTGTACTGTCAGAAGTAAAGTCTTTATCCTGGTTCATCCAAGCCGGGAATAAATAAGCAACATGGTGACTGCTTTGGGAAGATGGTTACAGTTTATTGAAGAAGCAGAAAGATGGTTCTTGCAGGAAAGAGCAGAGGAGAGAGAAAGGGGTGAGCACATGGGCAGTAGGTTTTTATACCCCCTCCAGCCCTCCATTTGGAATAGTTTCCTGTTCCTGTGGCATGAACCTTGAGGCTATTTCCTGGGTCACATATTCTGACCTGAGCCTAGGTGTGCCTCTCTGGTATACTTGATGGTCATGGGTTAGTCCTATTATGTCCTAAAAGTCATATCCTGCTTCCCTGGGGCTGGGCTAATGACTTAGAATTTGGGTGAGGTATGCAGATTTTCTCTTTGTGTAAGGACCCACCCCACTTTGCACCTTAAGAAGACAGAACTCTTGGAATATTTCTTCCAACAGGCATCTTTATTAACAGAAAATGGTTGCAGGCGTTCTAGACAGGACCTGGGGCCCAAGCCCTACGGTTCAAGGTTTTAAGGGGTCCCCAACAGCCCCACCCCACCCCACCATCCTTCCAGTGACAATCCCAGGCATTACATTTCCACTCCCTTTTCCTCACTGCCGGTGGAAGGGAGACTTCAGAGGGGAGTAGATGAAAGCTGATGGCCCCATTGTTATGATTAGTCCTTTTGGTGGTATCCACAT
>NW_015433026.1:0-1101 GCF_001527695.2 Protobothrops mucrosquamatus | reverse complement strand
TGCGCATGCGCGCAAGGCCGGCGCCACTCAGTCTGGTCCCGGGCAGCTTTTGCAAATGCCCGGGACTCTTGCAACGTCCCGAGCCTGCTTTTGCAGGCTCAGGACACAACACCCCTCCCCCCTAGATGAAATAATACGGCGCCCACATGGACGCCATCATAGTGATGGTTATATAATTAACTAATAAGTTAAGTTACACAGTGTGTGTAAGATGTGGAACTGTTCCGTCATACAGAGACCCCGTAGCCCCAGCATCGTTTACGTAGAGTCAACCAGTCAGAACCTCTAGTTCAGTTATTGCAATGAACATGCTCACCTTACGTAATCTGCAAGGTATTTGGGAGGGCCTTTGACCCTGAGCGACCTTCTCGGACCTGGGGAACTTGTAGTGTTTTCCCCGTTGCTTCCCACACTAGGTGAATTGCCCTGTGGTTGTCTTGTGACTTCTGTTTGACTTCCCTGCCCGGCTCCTAGGCCTGAGAAGTCAGAACACTGTTGATCGCTATACCTGGTTGACCTACCACCTATGGAGTTTTCCAACCCCTCTGAACTCATCTCCGTGTTTTCCAACAGAGTGTGGTTTTCCTGGCTCATTCCTGTAATGTTAGGGTCCCACAGCCGGGACCCAGAGGTGTCCAGGCCCGTAATTCCTGGCCCAGACAGGATCACCCACTTGAAGGACCCGTGGTGGGTGTGGCTGAGACACCTGTGAAGCTACACGCTCCGGATGCAGCCTGTCCAATTTACTCACGAGCCGACGACCCCAACAGAGTTCGGCCGGGCACTTACCCGTGGCAGTGCACGGAGTAGTACGATGGGCTAGAAGAAAGTCAGCCAACCTGTGATGCCAATTGCCGTAAGTCAGCTTCTTGAGGGCGTCCTTGGCGACGCGAACCATCCGTTCAGCCAGACCGTTGGTGGAAGGATGGAAGGGAGCCGAAGCAGCGTGGCGGATCATGTTGGCCTGTAGAAATCCCTGAAACTCAGTAGAAGTAAATTGAGGACCGTTATCTGACACCAGAACATCTGGCAACCCGTGTGCAGCAAAAATGTTTCTCAACACTTGAATGGTTTTGGCAGCTGTGGTAGAAGACACAGGCA
>NW_015433025.1:0-1101 GCF_001527695.2 Protobothrops mucrosquamatus | reverse complement strand
TCCCTCCCTCTCATTCCCACCTCCCTCTTTCCTCCCTCCCATCAATTCCTTCCTTCCTTCCTTCCTTCCTTCCTTCCCTCCCTCCCTCCCTCCCTCCTTCCTTCCTTCCCTCCCTCTCATTCCCACCTCCCATCAATTCCTTCCCTCCCTCCCTCCCTCCTTTCCTCCCCAGATGAAACCATCACAGCCATTTCAGCAACACCAAAAACGTGTTGTGGCATCGTCATTTTTTCTGCCTTGTTGTGATTTCCACACCACCTTTGGGGCCGTGCCTACCACCCCACAACCTCGTTTTTCCCCCTTTGGCTGCCTTGTCACATTCCTCAGTTGATGTTGCTTAGCAGAGTGTTTTACTTATGTCAGCGACACACTTTAATTTGTTTTGCAAGCAGCCCAGAGAACTATTGTCACTGATCAGGCTAAAAGACCCATCAATCCATCCGAAGTGATGCCTTGGCGACGGGCGCCGAGCGCTTTTGCGAGGGAGCAAAGTGCCAGCTTTGGCTGCTGGGGAAATGTCAGGCGGGAACATCTTTTTGGCAACACGGGCCTTGCTGGAGAAAAGAATACTGTCAAGCTTTAGCGGCAAGCGAGGAAAGGTCTCCAGACTCCTCCGCCAAATGTGCTGTGGGTTTTGATAAAAAAAAAACCCTCCAAAATTTACGCTCTTCTGGCACCTTTGCAGCTCCAGAGAAGAGCAATAGACGGGAGACGTCTCGCCCCGGGAGAGCCAACTTTGAAAAGCCTCTTTTTGTGTGCCACAGAGAACATAAATCCACTTTCCAGCTCAGCCTGCTGTTCTGGAGAGACCTGCTCTGAAGGGTCTGTCCGTCCTGCGGTGGGCTATTTCAGCCTTCCCTTGGAGTCAATCGGATGAAATACGAGCAGGGAAAGCAACCAACTTCCAGCTTCTTAAAACAGTGCCCGGGGTTCTCTCTCTCTCTCTGTCTCTCTCCTATTCCTCTCTCTCCTCCCCTCCCTCTCTCTCTCTCTCTTCCTCTCTCTCTCTTCCTCTGTCTTCCTCTCTCTTCCTCTCTTCCTATCTCTCTTCCTCTCTCTCTCTTCTCTTTCTCTCTTCCTATCTCTCTTCCTCTGTCTTCC
>NW_015433024.1:0-1101 GCF_001527695.2 Protobothrops mucrosquamatus | reverse complement strand
TTCGGAAGGCTGCGTGGAGGAGCTCTTGCTTCGAAGTAGGTTGCTTGCCACGAGGTTGCCCTTGTCGTGCAGTCTTACTGGGATCCCACCCTCGTCGCCAGTGTTAGATCGCGCAGGCAGTAAGACACGAGTCGAGTGACAGTCAGCTCTCGGTTTATTGGCAAGGCATAAAGTAAATCCGGACTGGCATCTGGGCCAGAGGAGCCCTCTTTTATGGGATTCCCCTGGCTTGTAATCACACAATTCCATTGGCTGGTAAGACCCCGTTGCTAGTTAGCCAACCAGCAACGGGCATGAAACTGTATGCAGATGGAGAAGGGCAATCACCCTTAATGGGTGATCAATGGAGAAGGGCAATCACCCTTAATGGGTGATCAGGATGCACATAGGGGATTAAGGGGGGGGGGAATACAAAAGAACACAATAGAAGGGACCTTGGAGATCTTCTAGTCTAACCCCCTGCTCAAGCAAGAGACCCTATACCATTTCAGACAAATGATTATGTAATCTCTTCTTAAAAACCTCCAGTGTTGGAGCATCCACAACTTCTGGAGGCAAGTCGTTCCACTGATTAATTATTCTGTTAGGAAATTTCTCCTTAGTTCTCAGTTGCTTCTCTCCTTGATTAGTTTCCATTCATTCTTTCCTATCTTGTCTTCTGATCCTTTGGAGAATAGATGCCTCTTCTTTGTGGTAGCCCCTTAGATAGTGTAACACTGCAATCATACCACCCCTACTCCTTCTTTTCAATAGTCCCTACATTATTGGCCTTTCACACAATTATGAATACTAGGTTCTTCCCCTAGGCATTATGGGCCAAATGTTAATTTGGGAACCATGGCATAAGTGTATGTGTCCAGTGCTTTGTGTTTTTCTTAAGCCTTAATGCAGTTTTAGTTGGTTTTTTTATGTTTGTGTGTTTTAATGTACTTCTTTGTTGTTCACTGCCCAGAGTTTCTTGGATAGATGCATGGCCATATAAACTGAATATATAAAAAATAAAATTTAAATTACAAACAGGTTGATTCTAGATGAATATTAGGAAAAATAGGAGCATCTTAACAGTGGAAATAATTACCTGGGAAGTGGTGAGTTCCCATT
>NW_015433023.1:0-1101 GCF_001527695.2 Protobothrops mucrosquamatus | reverse complement strand
TAGTGTTTTTAATGTACTTTTTAAAAAGGGGGGGAAATCCTAGAGATTTTTTAAAAAGTCTTTTAGTTTATCTTTTAGTTTTCCACTTAAACTTATTTTTCTGGAGCTTTTCTCTTTTATACATCCTATAATTCATATTCTTTCAGAAGAAAAGGATTCCCTATCTAGCAGATAGGTTGATCAAGTATATATTAGCGGCAATCTGTTATGGTTATAATATTTTTGATTTAAGAAGTTTCAACAATTGTGATAAAACAGCTAAAAGTAATGCAGAAGAATATACTTTAATACAAGTGATTAAATATTTTATTGCATTTATTCATTCTTATGGTTTTATTAAGGATTTTCCAGAAATAATACCAACATATTACTTAGGCTGTGAATCAAATAATTGCAATTGAATATATTAATCAGTATTATTCCACGTAGTTAAAATTTACTGGAATGAATAGTTTTCTTTCTATATAAAGTTTTTGTTATTTCCCCTTTTTCTGTTATTTTGGGAAAGGTATACCTTTTCGGTTCTACTTTTTCTTTTTGTATTATTAAAATCATATAATTTTCTTTAAAAAATACTTGATAAGATCTGAAAAAAGTACTCCATTTAATGATAAGAGTATGGGACACACTGGCTTAAATAGATGGTCCTGTAAAATGCTTAAGTAAGATTTTACACACTACTGAGACTATCCTTCAACTGAACTTAGAAATCAAAATAGCAATCAATAAAGTGATATGGGGATTATATGTACCTTGGATATAAACCCAGATAACCGTATCAACTGTTAAATTATGTTAAAGAGCTGTGTCATCTTCATATCTCACACTGTTCTATTTAAAAAAATTGTAAATGTATACATATATGTATATGTATGTATGTATGTAGATAGATAGATAGATAGATACCGTATTTATCGGCGTATAACACGCACAGGCGTATAACACGCACCTTCATTTTAAGAGGGAAATTTCAGGAAAAAAACTTAAATTTCAAATAAAGAACTTTGAAGCAAAATAAGGGTAGCTCAGAACTTTTTTTTATTAATATTATTACCACTTATAAGGTAAATAATGTAAAAGGACAGTAAAAGCAACTGTTTT
>NW_015433022.1:0-1101 GCF_001527695.2 Protobothrops mucrosquamatus | reverse complement strand
GTCAGCCGCGAATCCAGGAGAACACCCAAGTTGCGGACCCGATCCGAGGGGGCCAAAGTTTCGCCCCCTATAGTCAGCGATGGAATCAGCTGACTATGCCGAGGCGCTGGTAGCCACAGCCACTCGGTCTTGGACGGGTTGAGTCTGAGTTTGTTCCTCCCCATCCAGACCCTCACGGCCTCCAGGCACCGGGCCATCATGTTAATGTTTCCATATTTCCATATTTAGCCCAGAATGGTATTAGAGATACCTTACTGAACTTTTGCAGTTTTTGTTTCCTTGGTCTTACCCAGTTGCAAGATGCTAGACACACCATATAATATACATTCTCATGACAATCAGAATTGATCCTGGAATTATGTACGGCTTGATGAAAATAATAATCCAGTACATGGAAAAGATAGAATCAATTTAGGATTATTAGGAAAGGCCTTTATACAAATCTACAATTTGACCCCATTTGCTGGAAATGATTCAGATATAAGAAAAATGGATAAAAAAATTGTTCTTCTTTTCTTATGTTAGAACTGACTGCCATCCAATGCAATATATGCTAGTTAAAGGCAATATTAATCATTCAATGCAGTGGTGAAAAGTATGTTGTCCTTCAGATTTCCCTAAATTGTAACTGCCTGCAAGTGTACCTCCTTATATTGGTCAATGATGATATATGCTGGAACAGAGGTTCCCAATCTTTTGGGCACCAGGGACCAGTTACATGGAGAGAGGTTTTTCCATGGACCGAAGGGGGCGTGGTTTTGTGTGCTGCCTACATCCTATGGTTTTCCTTGTTTGTGCAGACCGATTGCTGGAATGCCACGGCCCGGTACTGGTCCATGGACCAAGGGTTGGGGACCCCTGTGCTGGAAGTTGCAATTCAACATGTGAAGGGATCCTGCATCTTTGATTTAAAGTATTAATTTGAAGGAGTTTAATGCATGCATTTTTATGTTAATGTTCATTTGTTAGTTTCAAAATGATAAAGGATTCCTTTAAAAACAATCAGGTTTTTACTGATGTGAAAGTTCTCTCCAAATATATAGTTATGGTCACTATTTGAGTTAACTCAACTATGTTGATTCAACTATGTGAGTTAACAAA
>NW_015433021.1:0-1101 GCF_001527695.2 Protobothrops mucrosquamatus | reverse complement strand
CTTCTCTCTTTGATCAGTTTCCAACCATTGTTTCTTGTCCTGCCCTCTGGTGCTTTGGTGAATAACGTGACCCCCTCTTCTTGGTGGCAGCCCCTCAAATACTGGACTACTGCTATCATGTCTCCCCTATTTCTTCTTTTCTTTAGACTAGCCAAACCCAAGTCCTGCAGCTGTTCTTGGTATATTTTAGTCTCCAAGCCATTGATCATCTTAGTTGCTCTTCTCTGAATTTTTTCTAAACTCTCAATATCTTTTTTGTGATATGGCGACCAAAATTGGCTGCAGTATTCCAGGTGTGGTCTTACTAGGGTTTTATAAAGCAGTACTAATACTTTGTGTGATTTTGATTCTATGTCTCTGTTTATACAACCCAGGATTGTATTAGCTTTTTTGGCGGCTGCTGCACATTGCTGGCTCATAGTCAAGTGATTGTCCACTAGGACTCCAAGGTCCCTCTCAGCCAGGTCTCATCTAATCTGTACTTATATCTTTGATTTTTCCTGCCTAAATGTAAAACTTTGCTTTTCTCCACATTAAAACTCATTTTGTTGGATACAGCCCATTGTTCAAGTTTGTCAAGATCTTTTTGAATCCTGAGTTTGTCTTTTGGGGTGTTGGCTATTCTTGCCAGTTTAGTGTCATCTAC
The DNA here is from genome assembly GCF_001527695.2 of Protobothrops mucrosquamatus. NCBI lineage: Eukaryota > Metazoa > Chordata > Lepidosauria > Squamata > Viperidae > Protobothrops > Protobothrops mucrosquamatus. The sequence continues at coordinate 455 of NW_015433021.1, read as the reverse complement.
ACATTTGATGAGTTCTCCTTCTATTCCTTCATCTAAGTCATTGATGAAGATATTGAAGAGTACTGGGCCTAAGATGGAGGCTTGTGGTACCCCACTGCTTACTTTTTTTTTTTATTAAAATTTTTATTGATTTTTATAATTAAACAATAAGTAATATGATGCATTTGTATACACAAGCAAAAAAAAACCCAATCCAAATCAATACATTGTCGGAAACACTCGGCAGTCCCCGCCTTGCCTCCGCCCTCATCCACTTTCCTTTCCTTCCTCCCTCTGACCCACAACCTCTCCTCCTTCCTCCTTCCCACTTCTACATCCCCTCCCTTCCTGACCACCTCCTCGAGTGCAATTTGGGATACCAGCCGAGCATCTCCTCTTATCAATACAATTATTATTTACCTATAACATGTAAATCCATCAGGTTTTTTTTCCCCTAATCCCCTTCCCCCCCTGAG
>NW_015433020.1:0-1101 GCF_001527695.2 Protobothrops mucrosquamatus | reverse complement strand
AAATGGTACAAAAGGATTTATTAATGTGGAAAAAACTACAGCTTTCTTTGCTGGGTCGTATAGCGGCCATTAAAATGAACATTTTGCCTAGGTTTCTTTTCTTATTTCAGATGATACCTATTTTAAAAAATGAACTTAACTTGAAAGAATGGCAAAGAGATTTGAATCGTTTTATTTGGGAAGGCAAGAAGGCGAGAGTCAAATTCAAGATTATTCAAGATAGCAGAGAACGTGGAGGACTTAAAGTACCAAATTTGACACTCTATTATGATTCTTGTGCATTAACGTGGATGACTGACTGGATTAATTTGTCCAACAAAGGGATTTTGAATGTCGAAGGATGGGATTTGTATTTTGGGTGGCATGCTTATCTTTTTATGCAGAAAAAAATTGATAAAACCTTCAGAAATCATATAATAAGGATTGCTTTGTTAAGAGTTTGGCAAAAATATTTTTTCAAGTTTGATGTTAAGCTACCAATTTGGGTGATACCATCACATATTTTTCAAACCATAACTAGAGGAGTGCCGATGGAGGGACCTACATATAAAGATTTGTTATACCAGAGTGGTGGTGGCAACTGGTGCCTAAAATCAATAGAAGTTTTGAAGCAGAATAACCCAAATTTTTCTTGGCTTTTGTACAGACAAATTCAAGACAGATGGCAAATTGATAAAAAGACTATTTTTGTTATGGAAGACGGGAACTTTTTGAAGCAAGTAAGAGATGGTGTTAAAGGACATATTAAAAGGATATATAATGTTTTATTAGAATTGGACTCAGAAACTGAATTAGTTAAAGACTGTATGATTAAATGGGCTCAAAATATAGGAGAAACAATACCTATGGATACTTGGGAGTTAATCTGGGTGAGAAATGTGAAGTTCACACAAGCTCAAAATCTACGTGAGAATTTTTATAAAATGTTTTATAGATGGCACTTGGATCCTTCAACTATGTCTCGTATTTATGTGAATTATGAATCCAAGTGTTGGAGGTGTGGACACACAGACGCAACTTTTTTTCATATGTGGTGGACTTGCAAGGTTATTAAGGCCTTTTGGATACAATTGTGGTGGAACCTACAGCAAATTTTTAAAA
>NW_015433019.1:0-1101 GCF_001527695.2 Protobothrops mucrosquamatus | reverse complement strand
GAAGAAGAAGAAGAAGAAGAAGAAGAAGAAGAAGAAGAAGAAGAAGAAGAAGAAGAAGAAGAAGAAGAAGAAGAAGAAGAAGAAGAAGAAGAAGAAGAAGAAGAAGAAGAAGAAGAAGAAGAAGAAGAAGAAGAAGAAGAAGAAGAAGAAGAAGAAAAAAAAATAGTAGTAGTAGTAGTAGTAATAGTAGTTGGAAGGGACCTTGGAGGTCATCAAGTCCAACCCCCTGCTCAGGCAGGAAACCCTAGGCCATTTCAGACAAATGGCTGTCCAGTCTCTTCTTAAAAACTTCCAGTGTTGGAGCATTCACCGCTTCTGGAGGCAGGTTGTTCCACTGATTAATTGTTCCAACTGTCAGGAAGTTTCTACTTAGTTCTAGGTTGCTTCTCTCCTTGGTTAGTTTCCATTTATTTTGCTTCTTGTCCTGCCTTCAGGCACTTTGGAGAATAGCTTGACTCCCTCTTCTTTGGGGCAGCCCCTGAGATACTGGAAGACTGCTATCCTGTCCCCCCTCGTCCTTCTCTTCATTAAACTGTTTTGGGAGGAAGGACACTCGCAGGGTTTAAACACTCCGCACGAGGGCAACCCCAGGCTTTCCCCGCTGAATCTCGCGTTCACACACAGCCTGTGTACTGGAATAACTTTCCTTTGGCAGCCCAGAGACCCCAGGTCCACGAGGTCAGAAGCCCCTCGTCCCCTTCTCGGTTCTTCCTTCCAAGGCTGCCAAATCGGGGTAGATCCCTCGGGATCACCTCCCTCCCTATGTCCTGCAAAACTGGAAATTTACATTCGGGCTGGGAAGAGCCAATTGCTCCACTGCCCTGGGACATTTTATCTCCAGAAGTGAGCAAACAGGCCCAAAGGGTAACCTTTGATCCTTGGCACCGGCTTGATCAGCTGTCCCCCCACGTGCAACCTGCAGGAACAACAGGGGGGAAAAGGACACACTCTCAGTGAATTCTTCCGGCTGTGTCACATGGGCCTCGCTGGCCTGAAGCCACGGAGAGGTCTCGGTGCCACGCACAACGTTGGAAACAAACACACAATCCGCCCCCTGCACCGTAGGGTACGTCCCGTGTTCTCAAAACACTGGCAAACCGT
>NW_015433018.1:0-1101 GCF_001527695.2 Protobothrops mucrosquamatus | reverse complement strand
CCCGTCTCCTAGGCTCGTGAAGTCAGGACTCTGCTGTTCACTATACCTGGTTGACCTACCACCTATGGAGTTTTCCAAACCCTCTGAACTCATCTCAATGTTCCCCGAAGGTGTGTAATTTTCCTGGCTCCTTTCTGTAGTGATAGGGTCCAAGGATACCTCCCTGTTAGCCCTAATACGTGGGGACATCCTTCTGTGATCCATTGCTGAAAAGGACATGTCCCCACCTTGTGCCTGCTCTCTTGTATGTTGTGAGTTGTGAGTATGCTCCCAATCAGTCTCCGTGTCTGGAGTATTGTTGGTGAGGTGTGGATAGTTAGTATACCTCCGGTGTGACTCCCAGGCTGGAGTGCGTGTGGGGGTGTCTGTTTGCCCCCTGCCCCATGAATTCCTACTTGGAGCACTGCGGAACGTGGGTGTTGTGTACCCGTGTTGCCCTCCACAGCCATTGTTGGCTGCTGATCCTGATTCCCAGAATGCATTTCCCATTCCTCCTCCCCCCCTAGAGGAGACTGAGGAGGAACCCTAGGTGAGTCCCTCCTCACACGTAGTTGATCAATGTGGCGGCGAAGAACGCGGCCGTCTTCCAAAGACACCTCATAGGACAGAGGCCCCGAGACCTTGCAGACCACAGCCGGGACCCAGAGGTGTCCAGGCCCGTAATTCCTGGCCCAGACAGGATCACCTTCATGCAGGACCCGTGGTGGGTGTGGCTGACACACCTGTGAAGCTACACGCTCCGGATGCAGCCTGTCCAATTTAGTCACGAGCCGACGACCCCAATGGAGTTCGGCCGGGCACTTACCCGTGGCAGTGCACGGAGTAGTACGATGGGCTAGAAGAAAGTCAGCCAACCTGTGATGCCAATTGCCGTAAGTCAGTTTCTTGAGGGCGTCCTTGGTGACGCGGACCATCCGTTCAGCCAGACCGTTGGTGGAAGGATGGAAAGGAGCCGAAGCAGCGTGGCGGATCATGTTGGCTTGTAGAAACCCCTGAAACTCAGTAGAAGTAAATTGAGGACCATTATCTGACACCAGAACATCTGGCAACCCATGTGCAGCAAAAATGTTTCTCAACACCTGAATGGTCTTGGCAGCAGTG
>NW_015433017.1:0-1101 GCF_001527695.2 Protobothrops mucrosquamatus | reverse complement strand
ACAGTTCAAAGTTACAACAATACTGAAAAAAGTGACTTATGGCTGTTTCTCACACTTATGATTGTTACAGTATCCCCATGGTCACCTGATCAAAATTCAGATGCTTGGCAACTGGTTCATATTTATGACGGTTACAATGTCTTGGGGATCACGTGAGCTGCTTTTGTGACCTTCTGACAAGCAAAGTCAATGGGGAAGCTGGATTCACTTAACAACCATGTGACTAACTTAACATCTGCAGCGATTCACTTAACGACTGCAGCAAGAAAGGTTGTAAAATGGAACAAAACTGTCTCGCTTAGCAACAGAAATTTTGGGCTCAGTTGTGGTTGTAAGTCGAGAACTACCTGTCCCTTAAATATAGCGGCATATGTGGCAATTTTGTGGTAAGAATAAGCAAATCCTTTCAAGGATATCCTAGGAAGTATATGGAATTTATTTGTAATTTTACACACACACACACACACACACACACACACAAAGAGCAGTATAGTCATTTTAATGTAATGGCTAAAAACTGACCATGAAACAAACGGTTGAAACCCTGATAAGGAAATCCTGTTAGGAAAGCAGCTGACATAATAAATAATACACCATAGAAAGCCAGTTTGCAATATGTAGGATTATAATTTAAAAGCTATTTTGCAAGCTTCTAATGTTGTAATTACTGAATCTATTCATTTTATGATTTTGAATATGGGACAAAGTGTGAAACTTTTCCACCACAAGATCGAAACAAAGAGAGAGAGAGAGAGAGAGAGAGAGAGAGAGAGAGAGAGAGAGAGAGAGAGAGAGAGAGAGAGAGCAAATTCTCTTTGCTGTCATCTAGTGGTCATCAAGAGTTTTGCAACCAGATATGTTGTTATTATTATTATTATTATTATTATTATTATTATTATTATTTATTATTACTTTAATTTATACCCCGCCCTTCTCCCGAAGGACTCAGGGCGGCTTACAGGCAAATAAAAACGAAACTATACAATAAATATCTAAAAACAATTAAAATATATATTAAATTAGCCTGTTATTTTTAGAAAAGTTATAAAATCCCTATTAAAATCCCTATACAATCCCCCCCCTAGGCCAATCCCGCTTGAT
>NW_015433016.1:0-1101 GCF_001527695.2 Protobothrops mucrosquamatus | reverse complement strand
GTAGACCACAACCTGCTACTTGATAAGATAAAAAAAAAATGTGGGTTAGACAGCATCACCAGGAGATGGATTAGTAATTGGCTCACCAATCATGTTCAATGTGTAATCCTTAAGAAAACTGCATCCTGGCTTCCGGTTTGTGCTCCCGGCACTGGCAGACATGCAGGGTGATTGCTCCCTCCGCCATCCGGTTTTCTCCTGCTGGGGGACCCTGAAAAGGGTCGGAAGTAAAACCGAGAGAGACCTTGAAGAGCACACCAAAGGAGCCAGTTACCAAAACAATATGCCACCTGTGGATTGGCTGAGAGTCAAACGAACAGTGGGACCCTGGGGGGGGGGACGTAACGAATACTGCTTTTGATATACTGCTTGTGTGGACTATTTCCTCAGACCTTGCTTTGTTTCCTTACTATCGCTAATTCTCAATAAAAAGTTCTTTTTGAAATAATGCCCATTTTGAGAGTTCTGCTTTCTTGGGAGACCTAGTTGAGGCAGGTCCTTACAATTATTCGTAATGTCTAACTATAAATCTAACTATATCTAACTATAAATCTAACAATAGAATTTCTATTTATCAAGTTTAGTGAATAAAGTCACAAAAATAATGTTTATTTACATTATAATAGTAGAGATATTTCTAAAGCATGGGAGAAGCACAAATAAAGGTATTACAAAGTTAATAGCAATAGCACTTAGAGTTATATACCGCTTCACAGTGCTTTACAGCCCTCTCTAAGCAGTTTACAGAGTCAGCCTATAGCCCTCAACAATCTGGGTTCTCATTTTACCAATCTCAGAAGGATGGAAGGCTGAGTCAACCTTGAGCCGATGAGATTCAAACTGCCAAACTGCTGGCAGCTGGCAGTCAGCAGAAGTAGCCTGCAGTACTGCATTCTAACCATTGCACCATCATGGTTCAATAGGTGCATTTCAAAAACATCCAGTCATGTATAACTTCTTCAATGACTCTTCTACAAAAAAAAAATAAAAATCAGTTGCTAAATAATTTTTATTTTCCCCTCTGAATTTTGTTAAATGTTGAGATGTCTTCAGAAATTAGTCTTGTAAGAGGCAGTGGAATACCAGCCATGAAATATGACA
>NW_015433015.1:0-1101 GCF_001527695.2 Protobothrops mucrosquamatus | reverse complement strand
AGGAGAACTTCTGTCCAATCTGGATTAAGCATTGATTTGTTTTCCTTCACTACGTCCATGATTAATAGCAGCTTCTGCTTAGTACCCTTGAACTTTGGCTGGTAAGAGTTTTTTAATCAATGGTTTATTCTGGGAAAAAGACGAATTGGAGTATCAATTCCTCTCAAATTCCTGCTTCTCAATCTAGTAGAGAACGCCGTGCAGGGTGCTCAGTCACCAAAACTGGCATCATTATCATCATCGTTGTTGTTGTTGTTGCTATTGTTGTTATGGCACAAAATGTGCCTTTCCCAAAACAGACATGCAGTTCCAAAGGTATTTGTGCACCATAAAAGCAGGGAATGCAAATGTTGCATACTTTAGATGAAAACAGGTAAGCCTAAACAAAGCTCCAAACCCCACCCAACAATGCTCATTTCTCCCCATTCCCATGGGAGAAGATGAAGCTTGCAGATGTTAGTGCTCTTCCTAAGAAAGCCCACATCAATATTTCCAGGATGAAGGGAAGGGCGGCACTTACAGAATATAGAATAATAAAGTTGGAAGAGACTTTGGAGGTCTTCTAGTCCAATCCCCTGCTCTAGGAAGAGACCTTATACCATTCCAGACAAGTGGCTGTCTAATCTCTTCTTAAAAGCCTCCGATGATGAAGTACCCACAACTTCTTAAGGCAGACATGTCCAAAGTCCGGCCCGCGGGCCATTTGCGGCCCGCGTTCCGGTTTAATCCGGCCCTCGAACAGCCCTCCCTGCTCTATGTAAATGCGGCCCTCCCACGGCCCTCCGGCAAGTCCACGGGTCGGCAACCCGCGGTTCGGGAGCCATATGCGGCTCTTTGAGCCATCTCCTGTGGCTCCAGAGCCTCCTCCCCCCCTCCTCCTCCCCCCTTCTTCCTCCTGCTGCCCCCCCCAAGCCTCACTCCCGGCTGGGGCGGCGGGGGCATCGCTCCCTGGGCCGTCCCCGGGCCGCCGAGCCGGCTATGCGTCTCCCCAGGCCGGGCCGGGTGGCAATCCCGGCTGGGGCGGCAGCAGGAGGGTATTGCTTTCTTGGCCGTTCCCGGGCAGCTGAGCTGGCCACGCATCTCCGCGGGCCGGGCTGAGCA
>NW_015433014.1:0-1101 GCF_001527695.2 Protobothrops mucrosquamatus | reverse complement strand
GAACGGGGCAGAGCTAGTGAGTATCACGCAGGCACTAGTCCCGCCCCATTTGCAGCATGTTTTGCTCACAGCCCCGTGCACGCATGCACGCATGTAAAATGCTTCCACCTCCCTTTTCTTCCAGTCCACCAATCGACATTGGTTGGTGACCTCTGCTCTACCACCTCTACTCAAGCTTGCTAGTCAGCTGCTTCGCCTCCTTTGTGGTGGGCGGGGTTCCTGCTCCGGGAGGCAGTGGCAGCCTGATGGACCTGCTGCTGGCGGCGGTGGCACACGTGCCAATAGAGAGGGCTCTGAGTGCCACCTCTGGCACGCGTGCCATAGGTTCGCCACCACTGGTATAGATATAAAAAAACACACATAAGAATATCCCTAGAATGCTAATAGATGCGCCCCCCAAATCCTGCCACCTTAGATGCAATGTCAGAGACTAATATTCAGCTCTCATTTATGCAGCAACAGCAACGCAAAGTTTAATTTTGATCAAAATTGTGGCTCTGAGAGAGGGAGCGCTTAAAGCAGGGGTCTTTAAACTTGACACTTTTATGACTTGTGGACTTCAACTCCCAGAATTCCTCAGCCAGTGTGCCTGGCTGAGGAATTCTGGGAGTTGAAGTCCACAAGTCATAAAAGGGCCAAGTTTGAAGACCCCTGCTTTAAGGGGCTGTGTGTGTAGGGGGTGTTTGTGTGTGTGTGTGTGTTGGAGCTCGCCACTGCCATGCTAAAGTCCAAGTACCTGAGTCGATAGAAATGCTCATGCTCCAACGGAACCACCAACTACCCGAAGAACATGGGCTTGCACAACCAAACAACCATCATCATTAGAGGAGCATGTGAGATTCCCCCAACTCCACCCCACAACCCTGTTTACCCATCCGGCTGCGTGAGCGGGATAGAGAGACAGATCGCGCCAAGGTCTCCGGCAAAAGCAGCAAGAACTGCCGACTCCCCAACCCATCGTCCCCAACACCGGGAGGGAAAGGCTCTCCTCTTCGCCTCTGCGACCCCCCCAACCCGACTCAAGTAGGAGACCGTCGCTCACGTGAGAACGGGGATAGGCGTCCACACGACGCAGTACGGGAAGCGGCCGCGTTCCGGATC
>NW_015433013.1:0-1101 GCF_001527695.2 Protobothrops mucrosquamatus | reverse complement strand
TTTCTGTTATTCTAAACTTTTATTTTTAAAAAAAATTTAAGGACTTTTGCCCTACAACCATCTCTACCCTATCTCTCTCTTAGCAGTATTTAAGGAGAAATATCATGTAATAATAGAAAAGGATTTTTTTAAAAGGTACAGTCAACATAAAAGGAACTGTCAACAGTCCTTCTACTCAAATTCCATCTTTCAATTGAAATTGTTGATCATTACATATCTATAGTAGACACTGAATGGAAAATTCTGGGCATATGATTAGGAGATTTCTCTGTGGCATCTTACACCAAGAAGATACCTTTCAAGACAATTGTTATCAGCGTGGTTTATTGTTTAAGATCTTGGATTAAGAAGGGAAAAACTCATACTGAAGTCCCACATCCTTCAGTTTTGGAAACCCAAGGGGTGATCATGGGTTAGTTTTTCTTTCTCAGACAATATTGTTTTGGGGAGTACAAAATGAGGAGAGGTCCTATGTAAGCCATTCTCAGTTCTTGGAAGGAAGGCAAAGTGCAAGGAATAAAAATGAATACAAAATGTAAAACCTTAAGACCAAAACTAGAAAGAAAAATAGACACAGATGCCCAAAAGTGAAGCCCTAAATTTTACTTACTTGACATGAGAGCCAATAATATTAGCAAGAAGGATGCCAAATTCATGGTGAGGAACTGATACATGTAGAGAAAGCAGGTTGTATCTTGTCTAAACAATGAGCCCTTGCAAGAATCTCTCTTGCTTTCTTCTGACTGCCTTCTCTCTATTGTGGTTTTTGGTCTGTTTCAGCACAGTCCCATGACTGTTTCATTGGCTGTCAACTACATGAATCTAATTTGCCTTCATTTGTATATGAATCTAGCTCCCCACACTGGTAGAAGAGCCTAAAATGAGAAAGCAATGTAGGGTTTTGTTAGATCGCGCAGGCAGTAAGACACGAGTCGAGTGACAGTCAGCTCTCGGTTTATTGGCAAGGCATCAAGTAAATCCAGACTGGCTCTCTGGGCCAGGGGAGCCCTCTTTTATGGGATTCCCCTGGCTTGTAATCACACAATTCCATTGGCTGGCAAGACCCTGTTGCTAGTTAGCCAACCAGCAACGGGCATGAAA
>NW_015433012.1:0-1102 GCF_001527695.2 Protobothrops mucrosquamatus | reverse complement strand
ATCTTTGCATCAGTTATTCTTAGAAACATCTGTCTCAAATAAAGAAAAAAACCTTCATCTTCTTTGTTCACCATTTTGCAAAATTTTTCATCAGTCCAGGTTTTATGTGAAGCAGAGGCAAAATTATCTTTTGTCAGGTCAACAAGTGGTTCATGTGCCATGCTTTTCTATCCTGGAGCAAAATTCATTTGGAATGACCTTTTTTTTTTTAATGTAAGGCGACTCTCTTACATGACTGTCCCATTTGCATATGTACTGTAACAACATTTGCAACATACTTGGTATATCTGAGCTTCATTCCAAGGAGCTCAGATATTTCTACAGATATTCCATTTGTACTTGGTATACTGGATGTGCTTCAACAACAATTTCATGTTTTTGTATGTTTCTTTCATTTGTGCACAAAGAAAACAGGTGCTGAAGTGTGTACATTGCCATTGTTAAAATGGTACATGATAGACTAAATTACAGGTTATTTTCATGATTAGCAGCTAAAAAGCTATAAGATGCACCAAAGTGTTCAGAAAGCGGAATCTTGGTTGTCCAGTGATCAATTAACTTTGAATTAGCTGTAATATACTCTGGATCACTTTTCTTCTTTTTAAAGATAGGAAGATAAGGTTCAGCTATGCCATCACCAAGTTCCTTCTATCTGCAGTATTTCTTTGGTTGCTTATACAACTTTCTGTACCTGAGGAAATATCTCTGTCTTAGATATTTGAATTCAAAGTAAATAGATGATTCCTGATCACATTTCTTTCAATCTCAAGACTTCAATCTGCCTCTTCATGTTGATCGCATTTTTCTCTTTGCATTGGGCATCTGACATACTGTTTTCTTTTTATTATTATTTTGAATATATCAGAAGGAGCTATTTTTGTTCTTTCCTTCATCACCAACTTCAGCTTGTTTTTACCTTCAGCCCGCATGACTATAGAATCACTATAGAATCATTTGTACCTCTTTCTATCTCCTATTTGTGTCCTTGTTTTATTCTCAGATCTTTGCTAAGAGTTTGTGTGTGTGTGTGTGTGTGTGTGTGTGAGAGAGAGAGAGAGAGAGAGAGAGAGAGAGAGAGAGAGAGAGAGAGAGAGAGAGAGAG
>NW_015433011.1:0-1102 GCF_001527695.2 Protobothrops mucrosquamatus | reverse complement strand
GTTCCATGATATCTCCTAGAGTCAAGGATTTCTTTTATTTCGAAGTGTTGTTCGCCTTCCACCATGATTGGAGGTGGTGGGGGGGATTTTTGGCCGTAACAGTGATTGATGCTCTCTTTTCAGCAAGCTGCAATGAAAAATTGAGTGTATTTGCCTGAGATTTTGGGGTAATTCTAATTCTACTGTTACTGGGTTTATGATTCTTTTAATTGGAAAAGGCCCTATATATTTTGGTCCAAGTTTTTTACAGGGCTGTAGGGACTTTAGGTATTTTGTAGATAAGTATACCATTTCTCCTATAATGAATGGTGTAGGCTCAACTCTTTTTTTTATCGGCTTGTGCTTTGTATGCCTGCCTAGCTTCATCTAGTGCTTTTCTAACTATTGGCCAGGTGTTTTGTAATTGTTCCATCCATTCTTTCAGTGATGGGATCGTTGGTTCGTTTGGGGTTAATTCAGACATGGGGTTGAAACTTTGACCATTGGCTATTTGAAAAGGAGTGTAACCTGTGCTGGAGTGGACTGCATTATTGTAGGCAACTTCTGCGAAAGGTAGTAGGTCCGTCCACGTTTTCTGCTGATAATCAATAAAACATCTTAAATATTGCTCAAGTACTGAGTGACACCGTTCTGTCTGTCCATCCCCTTGCGGATGATGGCTAGATGTCAGTCCCTGAGTGGTTCCTAAGAGGGATAAAAATTCCTTCCAAAATTCGGACTTAAATTGCACTCCCCTATCAGAGATTATGTGTTGGGGTGCTCCATGCAATCTGTAAATATGCTGGACAAACAGTTTCGCTAAGGCTTTTGCAGTGGGAATCTTTTGGCAAGGGATAAAGTGTATCTGTTTGGAAAACAAGTCCGTGACCGTCCAGACAACAGTATTCCCATAGCTTTCTGGTGGTTCCACTATAAAATCCATGGCTATTTCCCTCCAGGGGGCTGAAGGATTTGCCACTGTTTGTAACAGTCCGGGCGATTTCCCTTGCAACCTCTTTGCCATTGCACACTTTGGGCAGCTGGCCACATAACTTTCTATGTCCTTTTTTATGGATGGCCACCAAAATTGCCGTTTAGTTAAGTGTAATGTTTTTACAAATCC
>NW_015433010.1:0-1102 GCF_001527695.2 Protobothrops mucrosquamatus | reverse complement strand
TCCGAGGGGGCCAAAGTTTCGCCCCCTATAGTCAGCGATGGAGTCAGCTGACTATGCCGAGGCGCCGGTAGCCACAGCCACTCGGTCTTGGAAGGGTTGAGCCTGAGTCTGTTTCTCCCCATCCAGACCCTCACGGCCTCCAGGCACCGGGTCATCACGTCAAGGGCATCGTTGGGGTGGCCCGGGGTGGATATGTACATCTGCATGGCTCATCCATATCTGGTTGCAAAACTATTGCAATGCTTTCATTCAACTTTCAGAACTTTTAAGATGCCTTGGAAGGATGGTAGCAAGACAGCTTGGGTTATTTTTCAGTTTTCCTATTGTTATTTGGCATTAGTAATTGCCATGTGTGTGCAGGGAGTGGCCCTAGACATTTTTTTAAAACTTCATTTTACCTGGAGTAGAGGTATGAAGATTTTTGATACTCCGGGAACTGTGATAATTTAGGGGACTGACCACTAATTAAAATATATATTTTTATTCCCGTTGTTTGTCCTCCAAAGGCTAAAGTCTGCATGCAGTGAAGAAATTGTCTATGGAGATTCTCAGTCATCCAGGTCATGGTTGTTCCAAGTGGCAACTGGACTTTCTTGTTTTTATTTGAATACGTTTCACTTCTCCTCCAAGAAGCTTCTTTAGTTCTGACTGGATGGTGGGGAATGGAAGGAGTTATATTCCTTGCAGACCGCTGATCACTTACATTCTTTTAGAGAGTCATTGAGGCCACTTGGAGGTTTCTCTGTGTCCTCAGGGTCACAGATAATGGGTGTGGAACTACTCAGGTAACCCTGAGGACACAGATAAATCTCCAAGTGGCCTCAATGACTCTCTAAAAGAATGCAAGTGATCAGCGGTCTGCAAGGAATATAAACCCTTCCATTCCCCATCATCCAGTCAGAGCTGAAGAAGCTTCTTGAAGGAGAAGTGAAACATCTTCAAAGAAAATGCAGTTGCCTTTGAAAAAGCACCTTTGGAACCGTGAAGAGATTGTGGCAGGTGGCCTTGAAGTTGACTATAAGGAAAGAGCAGTGCTGTGGAAGTGCTCTTAAAATTAATGAATTCTTGGCCCAGGTACAGGTAGTCCTCAGCTTACGACCAC
>NW_015433009.1:0-1102 GCF_001527695.2 Protobothrops mucrosquamatus | reverse complement strand
ATTCTTGTGGCTTAAGCAGTGGAGGGCAGATCTCAAGTCGAAATGGCGTCTGTCTACGGACGCGTATAAAGGTAGTCAACTATTTGGGGCAGTTTTAGAACCACACCTGGTTGAAGGTAAGGATAAAAGGAAGACATTGGCTCACCCCTCCAAAAAGGTGGACAGGAGACCTCAGCAGGAGTTTCGCAGGCAGTCCTTTTGGGCTGGAACTTCCTGGGACTGGCGCCAGCCCTTTCGAGCAGGGCAGCCCTGGGATGGATCCAGAGGTTCCCGATCCTTTTCCCCCAGACAGGATCGACAACAGGGCCGCCAGAGCGCAGGAACCAGAGGACAATTCCAGTATAAACGCCCATTTCGGGGAACTGGAGGACGTTCTTTCAAGAGGCCCAAGTGACGCCATTGTGGATCCTCCCATAGGCGGTCGGTTGACTCTGTTCACCGACGTTTGGGAGGCCACCACCAACGATGCTTGGGTACGAGAGACCATAAGGCTAGGACTAGCCTTAGAATTCCACTCCATTCCCCCAGACAGGTTTGTCCGGTGTCCAACCTTAAAACACGCAAACAGGGCAGGACTAGTCTCGCAGGCCGTCTCCCACCTGTTAGAAATAAAGGCCATAGAGCCGGTTCCTCGGGATCAAAAGGGAAAGGGGTTTTACTCCATCCTCTTTGTGGTCCCCAAGGCATCGGCAGGTTGGAGAGCTATCTTGGATCTGAAGGGACTGAACCATTTCATAGCCTACAGGCAGTTCAAAATGCAGTCCCTCAGATCCATCCTGGCCAGTATCAGGAAGGGAGATTACCTCTCTTCCATAGATCTGACAGAGGCTTATCTTCATGTCCCAATCAGACTGCACCACCGCCGGTTCCTCCGTTTTTGCCATGGTCACAGGCATTACCAGCACAGGGCTCTGCCCTTTGGTCTTTCTTCAGCCCCTCGTGTATTCACAAAGATACTGGCGGTATTGGCAGCCCATCTCAGGCTGATACCTGTAAGAGTACAGTGTTACCTGGACGACATCATCGTCCAGTCCAGGTCATTCCGGTCAGCACAGCTGGACCTTCAAGTTACAATTCAGACCCTGCAGAGACACGGCTTCTC
>NW_015433008.1:0-1102 GCF_001527695.2 Protobothrops mucrosquamatus | reverse complement strand
CAGAGGTCAACCTCGAGGCGCCTCACTTGTGGGGTACCACAGGGGTCGGTCCTCTCGCCTCTCCTGTTCAACATTTATATGAAGCCACTGGGTGAGATCATCCGTGGTTTCGGAGTGGAGTTTCATCAGTACGCAGATGACACCCAGCTGTACATCTCCACCCCGGACCACCCCAACGATGCCGCGGAAGTGATGTCCCGGTGCCTGGAGGCCGTGCGAGTCTGGATGGGGAGGAACAGGCTTCGACTCAACCCGTCCAAGACCGAGTGGCTGTGGTTTCCGGCGTCACGACATAGCCATTTGGCTCCATCCCTGGCTATCGGGGGCGAGTCATTAGCCCCCGCGGAGAGGGCCCGCAACCTGGGCGTCCTCCTGGATACTCGGTTGTCCTTAGACGACCATGTGACGGCCGTGGCCAGGGGGGCTTTTCATCAGGTTCGCCTGATACGCCAGTTGCGCCCCTTTCTGGATTGTGACACTCTACGCACGGTCACTCAAGCCCTCGTTTCCCGCCTGGACTATTGCAACGCTCTCTACATGGGGCTCCCTTTGAGGTGCACCTGGAGGCTCCAGCTAGGTCAGAATGCGGCCGCTTGGGGGATCCTGGGGGCCTCTAGATACTCCCATGTAACACCTCCTGCGCGAGCTGCACTGGCTGCCTGTGGCCTTCCGGGTGCGCTTCAAGGTGTTAGTAACAACCTTTAAAGCGCTCCGTGGCAATGGACCTAGGTATTTGCAAGACCGCCTCCTACCAAGCACCTCCCTTCGACCAGTCCGCTGCCACAGAGAGGGCCTCCTTAGGGTGCCGTCGGCCAGACAATGCCGGCTGGCGACCCCCAGGGGGAGAGCCTTCTCTGTGGCAGCTCCTGCCCTCTGGAATGACCTACCCCCCGACCTACGTATAGTTGCGGACCTGCGCCTTTTTCGCCGAGCCCTGAAGGCCCATCTATTCCGTGCGGCCGGCCTGGCGTAGTTTGATTATGTTTTAGTGGGGGTTTTGTATGGGGTACTTTTAGAGCAGGCCTGTTATTTAATTTGATTTTAGAACAGAAACTTGTGTATATTTATCGTGGTTTTTATTATCGCCTGTTCACCGCCCTGA
>NW_015433007.1:0-1102 GCF_001527695.2 Protobothrops mucrosquamatus | reverse complement strand
ACAATAATCCCTTTTCAGAAGAGAAAGTTATTAGTGTCTGTTTTGGAAAAAGTCAGAAGTTATTCTTTTTATACAGAGTATTTGTATTTTCTTCTGTCGCCTTTTAAATTTCCCCCCTTTTCATCCTCCCCAATTTCCCCCACTTTGTGTTATTTTGTATTCTATTATTCTTGTGAAACTTGATAAAATTATTTGGGGGGAAAAAGAGAGAAAGTTATGGTCTACGGCAGGGGTAGGCAACCTTGGCTCTTTTATGACTCGTGGACTTCAACTCCCAGAATTCCTGAGCCAGCATGGCTCAGCTTGGAAACCTCTCCCTTTCCCCTCAGCATGGCTGGCTCAGGAATTCTGGGAGTTGACGTCCACGAGTCATAAAAGAGCCAAGGTTGCCTACCCCTGGTCTAGGGAGAAAATCATATGCTCTTGAGTGCAAGCTGATCACTAAATTAGAAACATTCTTGTAATGTATGTGTGATGAATTCAATTCAGCAGGAACACCAAAGTGATTTCCAACCTAATAAGGAAGGCTTCAGCTACCACATTTGGACTATAGAAGTTTGGGTGACTGCCAGGCAGTAGCAAAGAGACAAACTTTTCCTAGCTCCTAGTGATTAATGGTGGCCCTAATCTGGACAGGGTCAGTTTCAAGGATCCTGGGCCAATCAATGCTACATCAAAAGCGATTGCCCCTGAACCTGAAGTCATGTGATGTGTAAACAAGACAACTGGCTTCATTTGTGCACCACTGCCCTCCGGCAGCAGCAAAAACAAAACTACTGCATGCTCTCACACATAGGCTCTGTAGTACTTCATCATTTCAGATCAATATTACCAGCTGTTATTTTTAACCAGCCATCACTAAAATAAAAAAAAAAATTTCTTAGACAAGCATGGAAATCAATATATATAATTTCCCATTCTCATCCAGCCGTCCTAGTGAGTTTGAGGGTTTAAAGCAGGGTCCCCAACCCCCAGTCTGTGGACCGGTACTGGGGCGTGGCATGTTAACAACCAGGCCGCATAAACAAGCAAAGATCCATCTGTGGGATGCAGCCAGCACACAAAATCACACCCCCTCCGGTCCACGGAAAAAACCTCTCTC
>NW_015433006.1:0-1102 GCF_001527695.2 Protobothrops mucrosquamatus | reverse complement strand
CAAAGGCCCTCCCTTATAATGACCGCTACCCCCCCGCCCCTACCCCGGGTCCTCGGCTGATGAAATGCCTGAAAACCTGGTGGGCAGATGTCTACAAGAGGTACTCCTCCTTCTACGCCCAACCAGGTCTCAGTAATACCCGCCAGGTCCGCACCCCCCTCTAAAATAAGATCTTGAATGAGGGGGGCCTTATTAACCATTAGAAGTTTTTAAGAAGAGACTAGACAGCCATTTGTCCGAAATGATGTAGGGTTACCTGCCTGAGCAGGGGGTTGGACTTGATGACCTCCAAGGTCCCTTCCAACTTTATTATTATTATTATTATTATTATTATTATTATTATTATTATTATTATTATTATTATTATTATTATTATTATTATTATTATTATCCCACGCTGCGGCAGTAATGGGTCTCAAACACAAGTCTGCCAAATTAGCAGCCCAGCGTTCTAACCTCATGAATCGTTCGCTCCTAGCAGATCATTGATAACGACCAAAGAATACGGGTAAGCAAAATGATGTTCATGGAGACAATTCTCTCTCGCCATCCATCTGATTTCAAATTTTTTTTAGATCGCTTTGTTTTTTCCCAATAAGGTGTTCTGCAAAGCCAAGCCACCCCTTCACTTCCATTTTATTTTACAATTTCCGTTTCATTTTGTATTTTATTTACAACTGCACCTTTGAGTCCAACGCGGGTCTTTTGTTTGCAAATTTCTCACTTGCTCAGTAGCTAGATGGAAGGGGGGAAAAAAGAGGGGAGGGGAGGAAAAGATAGCATTAGTTGGAGGTGAACCCCACTAGGTGGCCTTCGAGAAAAAAGATGTTTTATTTGGTTAGGTACTCTGGGAACAGACAAGCCGTCCCATTTATTTATTCATTTATTTAGCAAATTTATATTCCTGCCCATCTTCACCAAGTAACTCTGGGGGGACTTGCAAAACCCGTAAATAAAAGCACTCCTTAAAACTCACAAAGCGGAATTTTAAATATATATATATATATATATATATATATATATATATATATATATATATATATATATATATATATATATATATATATATATATATATATATATATATATATATATATATATA
>NW_015433005.1:0-1102 GCF_001527695.2 Protobothrops mucrosquamatus | reverse complement strand
TGGTGGTAAGTGTGGCCACCATCTTGACTTTTTCTACACATGGGCAGCTCTGCTTCAGAGCATGCAGGCCCACTAGAAATACCATTTGTGTGTCATTCCTCAACTGAAATATCCCTTGGATCAAGTAGCAGCTGCTTTAAGGAGTTATGGAGAGCTGCCTCTGTGCTCTGAAGGATCTGGTTGCCTTTGAATCAAAAGGGCTGCCCACCTCTACATACACCACAGAAGTACACACTTGTTCCTTCCTCAGAGAGAGCTGGAATCTGAGATGTCTGTACTCCTCCTACATTCATGTCTTACATTCTGCCAAACCACAGAGTAAGCTTGATGGCTTTCCTTTAACAGGCTTACAAAAGTCTTTTATTTGTTACAAAAGCCAGAAGGCACTTCCTCATTCTTTTGTTTCCATATGAGATCATTAATCCAGAACTGTTGACATATGGGGAGTGAAAACTCAGTTCTCTGTTTGCCAATACAGTGTACTTCAAAAAGCTAGCTATTCTTTATCCATGACCCCAAGAGAAGAGCTTCAAGGATTACAGCACACAGTTGCTTTAAATACTCAACATTTGTGTTATATACTTTGGTACAGGGATTAAGATGTTGGGCTGGAACAGGGATAGGTAACCTTGGCTCTTTTATGACTCGTGGACTTCAACTCCCAGAATTCCTGAGCCAGCCAAGCTGACTCAGGAATTCTGGGAGTTGAAGTCCACAAGTCATAAAAGAGCCAAGGTTGCCTACCCCTGGGCTAGAAACTGGAAGGTCATGGATGCCCTTAAGACCAAAAACTGGCTGGGTGAATCTGGGTCAGTCACCTTCTCTGAGCCCTACCCAATTCATAGGGATGTTGTTGAGGGAAAATAGGGACAGGAACATTATGAATATCACTTTGAGTTAGACGAGATAAAGGCAGAATATTGATCTAATCCCCCTCCTCCTCCAAACTGAGGATGAACAGATGCAAGGAGGTTGCTTTAAAACCTGCACCCACCACCACCATCACCTGCCATGACCCATCCACAGTCAGTTGGGAATCAGGTGGTATACAAATTTAATGAAGCAAGAGGAGGAGGAAGAGGAAGCAGACAGTTTTTTACCT
>NW_015433004.1:0-1102 GCF_001527695.2 Protobothrops mucrosquamatus | reverse complement strand
TTCAGGTGCTTTGGAGAATAGCTTGACTCCCTCTTCTTTAGGGCAGCCCCTGAGATACTGGAAGGCTGCTATCGTGTCTCCCCTGTTTCTTCTTTTCTTTAGACTAGCTAAACCCAATTCCTGCAGCCGTCCTTTGTATGTTTTTGTCTCCAGGCCTTGGATCATCTCAGTTGCTCTTTTGTGATATGGTGACCAAAATCGGCTGCAGTATTCCAGGTGTGGCCTCACTAGGGTTTTATAAAGCGGTACTAACACTTCGCGTGATCCTGACATGATCATTTGCTGTTCTTCCTGTGGACACGCGCAGTTCCCCAGGCAGATTGTCTGAATGTTTCAGAGAGGCTTTTTCCAGATGTGGGGCTGTTCTTTCTCCAGGAAGGCTCCCAGGGGTTGGGCCAATCCATAGCCTCCCAAGGCTACAAAATGGTCTTTGCGGGATCCAATCTGAGTCGGTCACAGGGACTAGAGGCTTAGTCTTCCGAGCTTTTGGACTCATGATGGAGCCCGTCCTCAGGGAAATTCTGTCCAGCAGAATGTGGACAGATCAACAACCCTGCCACATCATCCCAAGGCCTCGGTTGGTGGGAAAGGGTCTTGCCTGGAGGCCCTCTTTCTTGGAGCCAAGGCAAGGGCGCCCCCTGGTGGAAATGCTCCTTTCCTTCCCTCTTCCTTCTGTTTTCCTTTCCGTTTTCCTTTCTCCTTTTCTCTTCCATTCCCCTTCCCCTTCCCCTTCTCCTCTTCCTTTCCTTTCCTTCCCTCTTCCTTCCCATCCCTCTTCCTTTCCTTTCGTTTCCTTCCCTTCCCTTCCCTTCCCTCTTCTTTCTTTCCTTTCCTTCCCTCTTCCTTTCCTTTCTTTTCCTTTCCTCTTCCTTTCCTTTCTTTTCCTTTCCTTTCCTTTCCTTCCCTTCCCTTTCCTTCCCATCCCTTCCCTCTTCTTTCTTTCCTTTCCTTCCCTCTTCCTTTCCTTTCTTTTCCTTTCCTCTTCCTTTCCTTTCTTTTCCTTCCCTTTCCTTTCCTTCCCTTCCCTTTCCTTTCCTTCCCATCCCTTCCCTCTTCTTTCTTTCCTTTCCTTCCCTCTTCCTTTCCTTTCTTTTCCTTTCCT
>NW_015433003.1:0-1102 GCF_001527695.2 Protobothrops mucrosquamatus | reverse complement strand
GGTTTTTTTTAGTGAAGTTCAGAATGTTATTGTTGCTTAAATGATTTAGTTTTATTTTTTTTATTTCTTAATTAATTGTTAATATGATATTATTATTATCGTGATTATTAATTATATATCTGTTGAAAAGAGAGTTAAAGGAGGTTACAGATTTGTTATTTTAACAGTTTTCAGATAGAGTTAAAGAAGATTATAGATTTATTATTTTTATAGTTGTTTGAAATTATTTAGAGTATGATTATTTTATTATTATTCCTGTGATTGGCTCTGGGAAGTGGGGGGGGGGAGGGAGGGGGCAGAAGGGAGGGTTTGAGGGGGGGAATTATATTGTAAAATGTTATAAAATTTTCAATAAAAAAAAACAATTCTAGGCAATTGACTTATAGGTCACAATGGAAGTATGCTAAAAAAAACTTCCTTTCTTGCCTATTTATTGGTTATCTTAAGTCTTTCATCTCTCTCTCATTATATAGTCTGTGCACTCTAAGGAGCCACACTACTTTTACCTTCACCTAATTGATTCTTAAATAATAACACATAAACCAAGAAAGATGTCTCATCAAATATTTCTACTTGCCATGTTGTTTGCTATCTGAATGTTCATGTAAGAGATTTCTGTTTGTAGTGGAAACCTCTTTTCTGCATGGCTATATAAATCTGCACCCTGACATCAGGGAAAAAGACATCTTGAAATGCATAACAATGCTCTAAGACCCCCTTCTTAAAATGACAACCATGGGCTATTTCACATGAGAGATTCTATTGAAATCAATAAATAAACCGTGAAAATAGAGGAACCGTCCACTAAAAGAATATTAACCAAGCGTACAGGATAAGACAAATTTCTATTTTTCATGGATCTGTTTGTGGATCTAATGCAAATTGTACATGAATATATTTAATACACAACTATTGTGTCATCCTTAGCAGTACCTTCTGAATATATAACCCCAATTTAGAGCACATTTTACTTTTTTAAAAAATTATATCATAGTTTCAGTTTTTTGGCAGAATTATACAACTTTTTCATAGATTTACCATATAGACACACACACACACACACACACACACACACACACACACACACACACACACACACACA
>NW_015433002.1:0-1102 GCF_001527695.2 Protobothrops mucrosquamatus | reverse complement strand
ATAGGGTGGGAAATTGCAATGCGATCACTTGGAATAGCTACAGAAGAAGAGGATGGTGGCCAATTCCTTGGTTCCAGAGCAAAGAATGAAATTCTGTAAGCTGGAAGGCAAGACAAAGTCTGTATTCCCATCAGTAGGAAAATAATGCTTCATAGCTCAGGAGAAAAGAATTCACAGTATTTCCTCTGGGGATGAAACAAGTGATAAACTGTAATCCACAAAATTGTGGAGACACAGAGGAGGAATGTCACATACTTCCTTACATGTGGAAGAAGCTTGAAACAACTTCCCTAGTTTTAAGAGGGCAAATTAGAAAATTTAGTAGCCATCACACAAGCAAGAGATAATACACCAACAAATAAATGTACCATATTTAACTATACAAAATTTATCAATACCCAGGGAATCACCACTTTCAGGACTTAGCAGAGACCGCAATGTAGCATCTAGAAATTATAGTATTCGCACACATACAATCAAAAGTGTGGATCTGATATGTATTTGATATCTCATCATAATAAAAAAGGAACAACTACAGAAGACACATGAAACAATAAACAACATCTTCAAAGGAAAAAAATCATAAGTGAAGAAAACAATAACACACTATCCTTCTTGGATATCTTCATCAGCAGAAAAAAAAGCAGCAAATTAGAAAAGCCAAATGTATTGAAAAACAACCAATATAACCAAGTGCTCCATTAGCAAAGTAACAACCCAACTTCTCACAAGAGGAACAGTGCAAGATCATTATTCAGACAATTCCAAATGCACTGCAGCAACCCAGAACACAAGAACAATGAAACACACCTTCTATAGATCTTCCTACAAAATGGATACCCATACAATTAATCAAAAAGTGCCTGGCCCATTCAACACTTTATAGTACCATCAACACAACCATATTAAAGCCTTCTGGATAAAATTATGGTGGAATTTACAGCAAGTTTTTAAAAGAAGAATTTTTTTTTTGCCTCAGTTGTTTCTCCTAGGTATTACACATAATCTGGATGTAAAAGAAACGAATTTGATGTTGTATTGTTTAACTGCTGCCCGTTTGCTGATAGCTCAAAACTGGAAGAGTAAAGCTTTACCTACAATA
>NW_015433001.1:0-1102 GCF_001527695.2 Protobothrops mucrosquamatus | reverse complement strand
AACAGGAAACTTCCAGGCAGGGCTAGAGGGTATAAAAAGACCTCCTGCCCATGTGCTCACTCTCTTTCCTCTCCTCTGCTGCTTCTTGCAAGACCATCTGTCTTCTGCAATAAACTGTAACCTTCTTCCCAAAGCAGTCGCCATGTTTGCTTATTTATTCCCGGCTTGGATGAACCAGGATGAAGACTTACTCCTAACACCATTGTTTTGCAAATCTATGTACACTACAAACTGTATGATTGTTTGAAGAGAAATGCATCTGTACCAGGCTCTTAAGTGTTTTAATTAAATAAAAGAATTTGAGTAGTTCTCCAACTATGTGAGATTAACCTATTAACCTAAAATCGGTTCTGAAATCACTGACAGCCTATTATTCTAAATAGGAAAGCTTCATTTTGTTTGCAAATAATAATATTAAAGATCCTTACATTTAAAGATCACCTGTCATTTCAGATCCATTATGGCAGCGCCTGTTAGCAGGCATCCACTCACCTGCTGCCTGCCACGTCTCTTACCTTGTTGTGTCGCTGCCGCATCACCAGCCATCCCATTAAAGTGAATGGGACTGTCGGTGAGTCAACAGCGGGTCAGAGGAGCCGCTGCGGGACAGAGATGACAGTTGCTCTTTAAAAATTATGGTCTACATTGAGTTGATTTAAATCAAGCCTTTTTACTAGTAATTTAAGTCATGATTTAAATCAACTTGATTTAAATCAAATCCACCCTGACTAGAACAGTGAAAAGTATTTTCTGTGACACTGTTCCAATATTATCATACAGATAAATATAAATTAGGACAAATTTGTTAAATGCCTACACTAATATTACTTAGGCAGTTCAATTCTATTATGATTTCAACAGACAAATTGTAAGTTTGCTTAACATCTATTTAATAATATTGTCCAAAGGGCTACCAAAACTGGGCTGCACAATTAAGGTAACCATTAGTTGGTGGCAAACAGATAAAAGTTTACTTTCTGCCATCTAGTGGCTATCTAGATTTTTGCATTCTAGATCTGGCAGTCCTAACTGATAGTTCAAACTAATGTTTCTCAACCTTAGCAACTAAGATATGTGGATTTCCGCTTCTAGA
The DNA here is from genome assembly GCF_001527695.2 of Protobothrops mucrosquamatus. Classification (NCBI taxonomy): domain Eukaryota; kingdom Metazoa; phylum Chordata; class Lepidosauria; order Squamata; family Viperidae; genus Protobothrops; species Protobothrops mucrosquamatus. The sequence continues at coordinate 9 of NW_015433001.1, read as the reverse complement.
ATTCTCCAA
>NW_015433000.1:0-1102 GCF_001527695.2 Protobothrops mucrosquamatus | reverse complement strand
TCCTGCCTTCAGGCGCTTTGGAGAATAGCTTGACTCCCTCTTCTTTATGGCAACCCCTGAGATATTGGAACACTGCTATCATGTCCCCTCTCGTCCTTCTCTTCATTAAACTAGACATACCCAATTCCAGCAGCCGTTCCTTATATGCTTTAGCCTCCAGTCCCCTAATCATCTTTGTTGCTCTTCTCTGTACTCTTTCTAAAGTCTCAACATCTTTTTTACATCGCGGTGACCAAAATGGCCTGAATGGTTTAATTAAATTTCTATATTTGGCACAATAACTCTTCATAGAGTAGGGTTTCTATCTAATATACTCAGTAAAAAGTTGATCCCCACTCCCCTTTTGTGATTGAAAAAGGCCAAAGAAGGATCACCTCTTACAAAGTTTATTCTGCAATTATTTAACCAAATCACAATTATTTCCATAATGAGGTGACTGTCTACTTGCTCCTGCTAGAAAAGAAGTTCTATCTCAGTTGCTTTCTCACAAAAATAGTGCACAATACTTACTTCTTGTTTTATGGGATTGTGAGTGCTAATCAACATATTTGGATTTCCTTTTATAAAGCAGTATATCAGTTGTGATATATCTTCTCTTGTTCTTTGTTTCTTTTGAAAATATTTATAAAATGAAGACATATATTGAAAATGGTTATTCAACCCCAACTGGCTTTTTACAAATTGGTGAATTTGCCCCAAAATAAAGAATCCTGGGGGGATAAAATTTAAAGTATATTTTGGATTAGAATAGATTTTAGATCAAATTATTTAAACCTAGGTATCTACAGTAGTTGGCACTCTTTAATTTCTGTTAGTTATACTTTAAAATTTGCTAATCAGGGGAAATTAGGAATAGGCCTGAATTAGGAATATATTTTCTGTTTATTATATTCTAGTGTATTGGGGGGGGGCGCCTTACAGAACTTTTAAAAAGACTCTCTCTTTTTTTGGTCACAGAATGCACAACTTCCCCTTAATTTATACTGTTATCAGTGTAAATTCTCCAAGAATGTGACTATCTCTAACATCGTTGGTTTCATAAATGCTCCTGAGGTAGACTTTCAACTATGCCTAACCTTTTAACTATAACTACCTCATTGTA
>NW_015432999.1:0-1102 GCF_001527695.2 Protobothrops mucrosquamatus | reverse complement strand
ATCCCTCTCTGTGGGCAAACGTGCCGTTGCCCCAGCCTCACCTCCCCCGTGACCCGTTCCTCTCCAGCAGCCCCCCTGAAGGAGAGTCGCCCCCCAAGCGTGATCCACGTGAAGCAGTGCAGCCAAGGACATGGCAACCAGGCAGCGTAGACAAGACTTTGCCCTCACGCCCCATCGCGCACAGTTGATACTGCGGGGCGTGGCCGCCACGGCGCTGTTGAGCGATCTGCGGCGGGCCCTGGAGGCAGTGAGTAGCCCTGTGGGGTGGGGGTGGAGCGGGGCGGGGCCAGTTTTTGGGCACTCGGTCTCTAAAAGGTTCGCCATCACTGGCTTGGCAACTCTTCGAAATCACAACAGCACTGAAAAAAGTTACTTAACAACCAGAATCCTCACATTTATGGCTGTTGCAGCAGCTCCATGGTCACGTGATCAAAATTCAGACCTATGGCAGCACTTGGTATTGACAAATTGGTTGCAGTGTCCCGGGAGGGGGAGGTGTCACATGATTTTACCTTTTGAAACCTTCCCTGGCTTGTTTCCAAACAAGCAAAATCAACAAAGGAAGCTTGATTGGCTTAACAATCCGGCGATTGACCGAACAACTGTAGTAATTCGTTCAACCACAGCAGCAAGAGAAGGTTGTATAATTGGGCATGACTGCCTATGAAATTTTCTTTAAAAGAAAAAAAAAAAGGACAATCCAAATTTTGAAAAAGAGAATAAAAAGAGTAAAGAAAAAGAATAAGTGAAAAAGATGTAAAGAAGAAAAAGGCTTCCAATCTTCTTAACAGCAGTTACAAGTACGTTTATATTTTACCCTCTTTATATGTACTGTATATTTTTAATTGTATTAAACAAATATATTAAAGAAATAAGACAGAAACCATACAATTTTTGAAAACTAAAGAGTTAAAGAAAGCCAAGAAAGAACGAGGTGCAAAAGAAGGAGAAAAGAAAGAAAAAAGATTTATGAAGGAAAGGAGCAGAACAGATGGGCATTGTAGTCCCCAAAATCTTGAGGATCCTGTGGTACCATAAGCTGTCAAGCCTTTTCCTCTCTCTCTCTCTCTCTCTCTCTCTCTCTCTCTCTCTCTCTCTCTCT
>NW_015432998.1:0-1102 GCF_001527695.2 Protobothrops mucrosquamatus | reverse complement strand
ACGGATCAGAGGGTGTTGACCCAAGGAGTTGGTGTCACCGCAAGAAAGTACGGTAGAGAGGGCCGCCACCTGCCTGCGCAAGGTATTGGGTGCCAATCCCTTGTTCAGCCCTTCTAGCAAAAAGTCCAAGATATGTGGGACGGTGAGTTCAGATGAGGGAAGTTGACGTGAGGAACACCATTGGCAAAAGTTCCGCCACATTGCATCATAGATGCGGTTAGTAGCCGGCCTACGTGCCGCCTGGATCACCTCAATGACCCCCGAGGAGCAGGACCACTGCGTTAGTATCTGGCGTTCAAGTGCCAGACGGCTAACTGGAGCCATTGAGGGTCCGGATGTATTAGGTCCCCCTGTGTCAGGGCTATCCTGTCTGGGGGAATCTTCCAAGGGCGTGACTGAGAAAGGCCGACTAGGTCGGCGAACCAAGGCCTCCTCGGCCAGAAGGGGGCTACTAGAAGCACCTCTGCCTTCTCCTGGAAAAGCTTGCGTATGACCGCCGGGAGGAGAGAGAGGGGAGGAAAGGCATAGAGTAGGCCGTCCGGCCATGACGTCCGAAGGGCGTCTATTCCCTCCGCCCCCGGAGTTGGAAAGCGAGAGAACCGTGGGAGCTGTGTGTTTGTCTTGGAGGCGAAGAGATCCAGGGTGGGCCTCCCAAATCTGTGAGTGATCTCACTGAATAGCCTCGGGTGTAAGCGCCACTCTGAGTGGTCAACCGTGGACCTGCTCAGGAAGTCTGCTCTCGTGTTCGCCTCCCCTGATATGTGGTCTGCTCTGAGCGAGGCGAGAGTGGTCTCCGCCCAAGAACAGAGCAGTTGGGCCTCTGTCAGGAGCTTTCGGGACCGAGTCCCCCCCTGCCGATTCACGTGGGCCTTCGCCGCCACATTGTCCATAAGGACCAACACATGTTGTTTCGCAATGTCTTGGCGGAAGTGACGAATGGCCAGATGTATGGCCCTCAGCTCCAGCCAGTTGATATTGTTTTTGAGGTCCGAACGAGACCATCGACCCTGTGCCCATTGAGACCGATAGTGGGCCCCCCAACCAAACAGACTTGCGTCCGTTGTGATGGTGAGCCGACTCGGCTCCTTGAAGAGGGACCCCC
>NW_015432997.1:0-1102 GCF_001527695.2 Protobothrops mucrosquamatus | reverse complement strand
AATATTTCAGATTAGTGGTGATAGTGCAGATATTCAAATCAAATTATGTTAATGGATTTAGAGAAAACAAACACTCTAGGCAGCTCAAGGGCCTCCTATTTTGTTCAGTCTGAACTTGAAATAACCAGCCTTTGAAAGGTGAGAAGCTTCCTCTGTTTGGTTGCTAGCAAGGTCATTCTTGCTTTCCAAGCTATGTAGCATGAGCTTCCAAGATTTCTGCTACCAAAGAAGTTTCATGAACACAATTGCTACCATTTATCTCCATACCAGAAAAAAAATACCTAATAATATAAACTTCAATGCATATTTTTATGTTGTGTTTTTTAATCTCACCTTTCAGATGATTGGTTCTTAAAATGATTAATAACAGCAGGCTGGAACAACATTGATTCACTGTGTTTTATTTATTTGTTATTATATGAAGAATGGGTATTTTACATGTTTAATATGAAGAATGGGTATTTTACATGTTTAATGAGTATTTTACATTGACCAATATATCTAAGTTCTCCAGAACTCCGTCTTCTCACTTAATGAGAAGATATAACGATTGGTAGTTTGATCTTCAAAGTTAATCTTGGCTAGAATTGGTTGCTATTTGAATGACAGATAGCTATGAACAAGTTTTTAAAGGAAGAAACTGAAGAGTTCAGTTAGAGAAGTAGAGCTTAAAATGCTACAATGGTTCATTTGGCGTGACTATGTGCTATGCTTTTCCACATATTAATGTTCTGAAAGAGTTCTTAGATTTTATTCATTGAATTATCCATGAATAGTCTTGAAATTAACACATTAATAGAAATTATCTGCTTTTATCATTGCCAAAGAATTGATAGTACAAGGTTGGAAAGATACCAATTCTGATCAGTTAAATAATTATCTGAAAAACTAAAAATTCTATATCACTGGGGTTTCTATTTGAAAAACTTTAAAAATTGAATGGCTTATACTCATTTTTATGTAATTTTCCCCCATTTTGTTAAACAGTTTGACTTTGATATTAGCAATACTTTTCTCTCTCTCTCTCTGACACACCGTAGTTAAATATAATATCTGTATGTTAATGGAAAGTTTTTTGTTTGATTGATTGATTTTGGATTTT
>NW_015432996.1:0-1102 GCF_001527695.2 Protobothrops mucrosquamatus | reverse complement strand
TTTTCTATTTTCTATTTTCTATTTTCTATTTTCTATTTTCTATTTTATTCTATTTTCCACTCCCTATTTTCTATTCTATTCTATTCTATTCTATTCTATTCTATTCTATTCTATTCTATTCTATTCTATTCTATTCTTTTGTGCTTTTATGATGTTATAAGCTGCCCAGAGTCAGTGAGATGGGCAGCATATAAATAGGCACCTTACGTGCAATCTCTAAACATCTGGAGCACTACTTGAACACCTTCGACATTGACAAAATCCCCATCAGTCAATTGCAACAGGTGGCTTTACTTGAAATAAGTTTACATCCTGGAACAGTATTATTAACCCCATCAAACATCCACATCTGCTGATCCCAAGTTTGGGAAGGACTCAACTCCTTTCTACTGCTCCTTCTCCTCCCCTCCCTTCCTTCCTTCCTTCCTTCCTTCCTTCCTTCCTTCCTTCCTCTTTATTTCCAGGTTGCTTCTCTCTTTGATGAGTTTCCATCCATTGCCCTCCCTCCCTCCCTCCCTCCCTCCCTCCCTCCCTTCCTTCCTTCCTTCCTTCCTTCCTTCCTTCCTTCCTTCCTCTCCTCTCCTCTCCTCTCCCCACCTGTCCCCATCCCTTCCCTTCAGTTTTCCCGTCCTTCCCTCCCTCCTTTCCTTCCTTCCTCCCTCCCTCCCTCCTTCCTTCCTTCCTCCCTCTCCCTCCCTCCCTCCCTCCCTCCCTCCTTCCTTCCTCCCTTCCAATTCTGTCTTTAGTAAAGATTCTACCAAGAGCAAAATTTTAGAGGGTTTTTTTTTGGCCGGTCTGGCAACCATTCACTTCATTTCCCCTGCCAGCCGCAACTTCTTTGGCCTTCTACCCTAATTTCAAAATCTGGATTCCTACCAAGACGTCATTTCTTCTCCTTTCTCCTAGATGCACGACTACACCTTGCGCAAAGTCTTGGCTTCAGATTTGAAAGGGGAGGTGAAAATCAACGCCCCACCAGCCCCTACGCTCACCAGGACAGAAGACACCTTCAAGTAAGCTGCAGGGGTGGGTGGAGTGCTAGAAGGGAGAGGGGCTTGCAGAGAGGAGGAGGAGGAGGAGGAGGAGGAGGAGGAGGAGGAGG
>NW_015432995.1:0-1102 GCF_001527695.2 Protobothrops mucrosquamatus | reverse complement strand
GATTGGCCTAGGGGGGGATTTTATAGGGATTTTAAAGGGATTTTATAATTTTAAATCTAATACAGGTCATTTAATATATATTTTAATTTGGCTTTTAGATATTTATTGTATTGTACTGTTTTTATTTACCTGTAAGCCGCCCTGAGTCCCTCGGGAGAAGGGCGGGGTATAAATGGGAATAATAAATAAATAAATAAATGAGGTGACAACTTCAGCCGTTGTCTTCGTTTTTACAGTACTTTTGCCTTCTATCTCTATTTGAATTTTACAAACTACATTAGCAATCAGCAAGTGTATATCGCATTTTAGAGTTGTTGTGAAATATCTATTTTTTCTCTTTAACCTTATTTTACATTGTTCACCAAACTCCTGCTGGTATTATTTAACTCTGCCCTGTATTTCTGAAAAAGTGAGTGTGAAATTAATTCCTAAACAGAGTGCATATCCCATCTCTGTGTTCCAATATTATTTTTCTGGAAGGGTTTTTAAAATATCCTAGAAACATTTGAACTAACCTACTTCATGTAACTACCCATTATAATAGCCAAGTCCCATCCTACATTTACTCTCCATGTTTACAACATCAAACTGAAAAGGTGTCTGTGGAAACAGCATCAATGGGTATCCATGGATTAGAACTTGTGCTTGAGCATCACACACACACACATGCAAGATGTAGCTGAATTGATTTGGGGAGTTTCAGTTCCAACTGTGGTTGTAAGTCGAGAACTACCTCTACTTTCAGACTTCCTTCTTCATTTTTTTATAGGACAAGAACCAAGAAGAAAAGGTTATAATAAATGAATAGCACGAGTTTGTCTCCTAGAGATGTGGGGGCTCCATCACTGGAGATTTCCTCTAGAGTGTACTGTGGATCCCTGCCCTGGGCAGAGGGTTGAACTAGAAGACCTTCGCAGACCCTTCCAAGGCTAAGATTTTGTCATTGTTTGGGTTGCAGGGAGCCCCTGCGGTATTTATGCAGCTCATCAACGAGGTGCTCCATGAACACCTGTACCGTGGGGTGCTAGTATACCTGGACGACATCCTAATATACACCGCCTCCATGGAAGAACACAGCCGATTGGTGGACAGGTGCTGGAGA
>NW_015432994.1:0-1102 GCF_001527695.2 Protobothrops mucrosquamatus | reverse complement strand
GGACTTGCGCCTGTGTTTATTCACTTTAAAACAACGGCAACCAGTCGTTCGGAATGGATAAACTTAAATTTAACTATTTCGCCCACTCTCCCAAACCCCCCCCCCACACACACCCTGGAGTAATCCTGGTGTGATGCTCACATTATGTAGGAGAAAGACTGGCAGAGCCAGGTGGAGGAGTGAAAAGGGGGATCAGCCTGGCATCACTACGTAGCCACAAACAAATTAAGTCCGATCTCTCTTAACCGCCATTGACCCTTATTTAACTCTAACCAAGGGCCAAGCATTAGTTGAGAAATTCCTACGCATAATTTTTTTAGTAATAAATCAATTAAACCACATGTGAATCCGGGTCTTTCATGCCTGACTCATTTTCATTTCTTGTTAGTGAACTGTTAGGTTTCCAAATTTTGCACAATATGTGAGGATTCTTGCAAGGCATCCTCACACCGCTACAACAGCTCAGTTAGTGACCGTTTGAAGTTATGACGGCACTGAAAAAAGGGACTTATGACCATTTTTCACACTGACGGCCGTTGCAGCGTTCCCAGGGTCACGTGATCAAGATTCAGATGCTGGACAACTGACTCATATTTATGACGGTCGCAGTGTCCTGGGGTCATGTGATTATTTTTTGTCACCTCAGACAAGCTAAGTCAATGTGGGAAGCCGGATTCACTTAACAATCCTGTTACTAAACGACTGCAGAGATTTGCTTAAGAACATGTGTGTATATATGTATATGTATATGTGTGTGTGTGTGTGTGTGTATATATATATATATATGTAGGTCTTTGGTTATTCGGGTTTTCTCCCGCGTAAAATTGGAAGTGTCTTGGCGACGTTTCGACGAAGTCCCATTCGTCATCTTCAGGCTGGTGTTTTCAGCTTCGTGCTTCTAGGAGCAATGTGTGATCGCAGCTGTTAAAAGGAAGAAACAGCTGCGATCACACATTACTCCTAGAAGCACGAAACTGAAGACACCAGCCTGAAGATGACGAATGTGACTTCGTCGAAACGTCGCCAAGACACTGCCAATTTTACGCAGGAGAAAACCCGAATATCCAAAGACCTACATACAAATACCCGCGAAAACCTCAGA
>NW_015432993.1:0-1102 GCF_001527695.2 Protobothrops mucrosquamatus | reverse complement strand
AATGGTGGACGAAGAGACCTTCCGACCCCTTGAAGAAGGGTGGAAAGATACGAACAGGGCCTCCGATTTACGGAGATCCGCTGTTCGTGAGATGTAATAACTGAGCGCCCTGCGGACATCCAAGCTGTGCCATTGTCGCTCCTGGGCACACGAAGGGTTCGGACAAAAGTCCGGGAGTACAATGTCCTGGTTCCTATGGAATGTTGAATTTACCTTCGGGATGAAGGTGGGATCGAGTCGGAGGACCACCCTGTCTGGGCGGAAAAAACACAGGTCCTTGCGGACCGAGAGCGCCGCCAGCTCGGAGATGCGCCGAGCCAACGTGATTGCCACTAAAAAGGCCACCTTGTGGGTAAGGTGTTGAAAGTCGCACGATCTCATGGGTTCGAAAGGCGGCCTTGTCAAGGCCAGAAGCACCCTTGGTAAGTCCCAAGACGGGTACCTATGTACCGTGGACGGCCTGGTGTTCGCCGCTCCCTTGAGGAAGGACCTAATCAAGGGATGATGCCCTAACGACTCTACAGAGTCGCATGATAGAACTGTAGATAGAGCAGCTACCTGCCTGCGTAACGTGTTCGGAGCTAGTCCCCTCTCCAGGCCCTCCAAAAGATATTCCAAAATATGGGGAATAGTGAGTTGAGCAAGTGACAGTTGCTTCCTGGAGCCCCAGGATTGGAAATTCCGCCAAGTGGACTCGTAAATCCAGTTGGTGGAGGGACGGCGAGATGCTTGAATTATGCTGATCACCCCCGTGGAACAGAGCTGTCGTGACAAGCAAGACCGCTCAAGCGCCAAACGGCTAACTGGAGCCATTGGGGATCCTGATGGAGGATGGCCCCGACTGAGTGAGACTCTGTCCGGGGGAATCCGCCATGGGTTCGTGATGGATAGGGTCATAAGATTGGCGAACCAAGGTCTCCGTGGCCAATGAGGAGCAATTAGAAGCACCTCCGCACCCTCCTGGAGGATTTTGCGAACTACCGCCGGAATCAGAGGGAGCGGCGGGAAGGCATAAAGGAGACCTGGGGGCCAAGGGGACCGGAGCGCGTCGATCTGTTCCGCCCCCTGAGAGGGGAACCGGGAGAAGAACCGGTGTAATTGT
>NW_015432992.1:0-1102 GCF_001527695.2 Protobothrops mucrosquamatus | reverse complement strand
CCAGGTACAAGAGCTCACATCACAAGAGTTCACGTTTGTTCCCGGCAAATGCCCCACCCCATAGCGTCTCCTTAAATACCTACTCCCCAGCTGTGCCTTGTGGAGTGGGACGTGACGCTCTCCTCCCGAGCAAGTGAGCCTGCCTCCGTTGTTCCCTCCTCCTCTCTGCTCTCCTTGCTCTGGGATCTGGTGGGGAGGGCCCTTGCTCCTCGCCTGAGCTCTGCCTTCCCTGTTCCAAATTTGAAGGGCCCTGGCCTGCTTCAGCCTGTTCCTCCCCACAGTCCTCCGAAGCCACAGACACCCCCTCCTGGGCCTCAACAGGGAACTTCATGTCGTCCTCAGAGTCAGGCTCGGACGGAGGCATGACACTGGGGCAGAAATATTTTTTTTTATTTCAGTGAATTCCAACAAAATCTCTTTCAAGACTAGTTAGCTGGGAAAGGAGCTTTGAAAACCCTCAGCTTTCACCTTCCTTGGACAATCATTCAGAGTCCATCTGATCCAGCCTGGAAAAGCAGGTCCCAGAATCTCCCCATTCTGAGATCTAACACATTTTGGGTGATGCCAGGGAGGGGGGGGTCTTCCCGTGTCCCCCTTGTCAGCCCTCTTCCTCTTTGGATGGAGGATCCGGGCATCAGCTTTGGACTGATGGCCCGTTCCCTCTGGGACGTTGGAGAAAAGGTGTGTAAGCCTTTCATCCTCCAGGCCAGGGGTAGGCCACCTTGGCTCTTTTATGACTCGTGGACTTCAACTCCCAGAATTCCTGAGCCAGCATGGCTCAGCTTGGAAACGTCTCCCTTTCCCCTCAGCATGGCTGGCTCAGGAATTCTGGGAGTTGAAGTCCACGAGTCATAAAAGAGCCAAGGTTGCCTACCCCTGGATTAGAGTATATACGATGCCATCAAGAGAGTAGAAGACTTCAACCCCCAGAATTCCTCAGCTAGCCATGCTGAGGGGAATGGGAGAGGTTTCCAAGCTGAGCCAGGCTGGCTCAGGAATTCTGGGAGTTGAAGTCCACGAGTCATAAAAGAGCCAATGTTGCCTACCCCTGACCTATACCATCTCAGACAAATGACTGTCTGGTCCAGGGGTAGGCAACCTT
>NW_015432991.1:0-1102 GCF_001527695.2 Protobothrops mucrosquamatus | reverse complement strand
TCCAACGTGGCGATTGGAGCAGTTCTGCTACAGGCTCCGGTGGATGGTGGCACTCTTTTTCCCTGCGCTTATTACTCCCGGAAACTCAATCCTTCCGAGCGCAACTACACCATCTGGGAAAAAGAGTTGCTGGCTATCAAGGCCGCGTTCGAGGCTTGGCGGCATCACCTTGAGGGGGCCCAATACCAGGTGGAGGTGCAGACGGACCATCGGAACTTAGAGCACCTCACCACGGCCAGGAAGTTGAACCAGCGGCAGATCCGGTGGTCGTTGTTTTTCGCCCGGTTCAACTTCCACGTCACCTATGTTCCGAGCGGCCTCAATCAGAGGGTGGACGCGCTATCCCGCAAGCCAGAATACTTCTGCCCCAAGGACCCCCTTCCCCTCGGACGGTGCTACCTGCAGAGGCCTTGGCCGCGGTCCAAGAACCGGCGGACCTGCGGGCTCAGGTGCGGGAAGCGCAGCACCGTGATGCCTGGTCGCAGCAGCGGAGAGCGGAAGTTGGCCCAGCATCCCCATGGACCTTGGAGGATGACTTGCTGAAGCACCGGGGCCGACTGTACGTGCCTACAAGCCCACTCCGAGCCCTCGTCCTGAGCCAGTGCCATGACAATCCCGCGGCGGGGCACTTCGGGTTCTTCAAGACCTTGAACCTGGTGACGCGGACTTTTTGGTGGCCTAGGGTACGGCATGACGTGCACGTTTAAGTGACGTCCTGTGTGACGTGCCGACAGGCCAAAGCTGCGTCCGGCCCACCTCCTGGACTCCTCCAACCGCTGCCGACACCGGAGAGACCGTGGGGTGCCATCTCCATGGATTTCCTGACGGATCTCCCCCTGTCCACCACGTTCACAACCGTCCTCGTGGTGGTGGACATGCTCACGAAGATGGCCCATTTCATCTCGTGCCGCGGACTGCCATCCGCCCGCACCACGGCCCGTCTGTTCCTGCAGCACATCTTTCGCCTCCATGGCCTGCCGGACAGGGTAGTGTCGGACCGCGGGGCCCAGTTCACGGCCCGGTTTTGGAAAAGCCTGATGGCCGCGCTGGAGGTGCAGGTGTGTCTCTCGTCGGCGCACCATCCGGAGACTGACGGGGGCAC
>NW_015432990.1:0-1102 GCF_001527695.2 Protobothrops mucrosquamatus | reverse complement strand
GCGGCGGTGCAACTTCTGGGCGTCCGGCAAGGCTGCTCCTCGGCCCCGCTCCGGGCAGGTGGGGCTGCTCCTGCTCTCCCTCGGCCGGCCAGGAGGAAGGTAGCCCCGAGTCCCCCCTGGGTCCCCGGAGGGTGGCTGAGCCTGCGAGGATCCCGGGTGGATGCAGGGCTGGACGGGGAGCCTGCAGGGAAAGGGGGGGCTCGCCCCACGGAGGGAAAGGGGGGGCTTTTCTTTTGAAGGATTTGGGGGGGGGATATGGGGCGATGGAAAGAAAGACCCGCCTTCTCCCTTCAATGCGGGGGGGATGTTGGTTTAAGAGGGGAAAAACCTTTAAATTGCTTGAATTGAGCTCATGTTCCCCCAACCCAGAAAAGATCCACTTTCTTTCTGCTTAATCTAAATAGAGAGGGATGAATATTCTTTGCTTTTGTTCTAATTCTTTGTTTTTCTTTTGTTTCTACAAAGCTGGGCAGAATCTGAAAAAAATCATTATTTTCCTTGTTTTGCCATGAAGAGGCTGTGAGGTGGCAGCCCCTTGGTGGGTTTTATCAATCAAAATAGAGCTGGAAGGGACCTTGGAGGTCTTCTAGTCCAACCCCCTCCTCAAGCAGGAGTCCCTATACCATTCCAGACAGGTGGCTGTCCAGTCTCTTCTTAAAAGCCTCCAGTGATGGAGCACCAACAACTTCTGAAGGCAAAGCTGTTCCACAGTTTAATTGTTTTCACTGTTAGGAAGTTTCTGCTTAGTTCCAGGTTGCTTTTCTCTTTGATTAGTTTTTATCAATTGTTTCTTTTCCTGCCTTCAAGTGCTTTGAAAAATAGGTGGACGCCCTCTTCTTTGTGGTAGCCCCCCCTTTATTGGAATATTGTTATCATGTCATCCCTGGTCCATCTTTACTCTAAACTGGCCATAAACAATTCCTGCAATCGTTCTTCACATGTTTTTGTCTCCAGGCCTTTAATCATTTTAGTTCCCCTTCTTTGCCCTTTTTGCAGGGTCTCAATATCTATTTTGTAATGTGACCAAACCTGGATGCAGTATTTCAAGTGTGGTCTTACTAATTTACTTGCTCTTTATAAAGTTATACTAATACTTCTTGTT
>NW_015432989.1:0-1102 GCF_001527695.2 Protobothrops mucrosquamatus | reverse complement strand
GACCCAGGTGCCATGGTCGACGTATTTGCATCCAACCTAGAGGGAGAAGCAGCTGAATGGCTGAATAATTTATATAGTGAGCAAGCCCCCGAATTGGAAGATCCCCACCTTTTCCTCTTAGGTCTGAAAGAACGATTTGAGGACCCATCCATAGGCCTCAAAGCAGCAGGACAAATTCACAAAATAAGACAAGCTGGGAGGCCTGCCCTGGAGTACGTACAAGAATTCCGCAAGTTAGCAGGCCGAACAGAGGGGTGGTCTGAACAATCCCTGGTTCAATACTTTGTTGAGGGATTGGACGATCACCTCTCTCAGGCTTGCATCTATCGAGACGTACCTGATCGGCTACAGGAGTGGTACCAGACAGCAGTGAAGCTAGACGTTAAGCTCTCTCGCTATAAGAAGCCTCCCCCACTCGAACCCGAGCAGCAACCACAGTTACCCGGACAGCAATCACCCCCACGAAAACCCTCAACTACGACATTGACTGAAAGACCCAGGCCACCGACACGCCCTTCCTTCAAGTGTTTCCGGTGTGGACAAGAAGGACATCGAGCGGCCACCTGTCCAATCCCCTACCCCCGACGGCAGAGCAGACCAGAACCAGCAATGCAAAAGAAGCCTGCTCAGCGGCTAATGAGAGAAAAATCCAACCGGCTCACACAGGAGAACACTGGGACTCCGGTTGGACCCGCCCCTGATCTACCCTCCTTTGACAGCGACGATGAAGGAGAGAAGGATCCGATGGTGAGTCAACAAATCCCGTCTTTTTCACTGGCCGCTAAGCTTATAATCCCTAAGTCTGGGGCACAAATGGACTTAAATGTGCTAATTGACACTGGATGCACCCGCTGCATCATTAGTCGGCAGTTTGCAATGAAAATGGGCATACGGGCAAAACAACTTTCCGAACCGGTGAGGTTTGAGCAAGCCGATGGCTCCCTGATGGGAGGGACTCTTGTCACACAATTAACTGAGCCCTTACGCCTAGAAATAGGTGCACATTGGGAGTTTATTTGCTTCCTGGTGGCTCCAAAAATGACTGAGGCAGTGGTCCTAGGGTTAGCCTGGTTAGACAAATGGAAACCATTCATCTGGTGGG
>NW_015432988.1:0-1102 GCF_001527695.2 Protobothrops mucrosquamatus | reverse complement strand
CTGACTTTACGACTTGTGGACTTCAGCTCCCAGAATGCCTCAGCCAGCAGACTAGAGCTGTCTGAGGAATTCTGGGAGTTGAAGTCCACAAGGCGTAGAGTCACCCAGGTTGGAGACCCCCTCTGTGTTAGGGGAAAATTTGCCCACAAAGGTGTACATTAGCAAAAAATAACATTTCAGATCATTTATAGGCAGTCCTCGATTTACAGCAGTTCCTTTAGTGACTGTTCAAAGTTACAATGGCACTGGGAAAAGGGAGTTACGACCGTTTTTCACACAACCGTTGATCAGAATTCAGACCCTTGGCAACCGACTCGTATTTACGACGGTCGCCGCGTCCCGGGGTCACGTGATCCCTTCTAGCACTGAGGATGTTCCCTAGTTGGGTCATGATACATCTGCAAGAAAACCACCCAGCTCAGAGAGCACCAAGGACCCCACAGTCTGTCCTTCCTTCCTTCCTTCCTTCCTTCCTTCCTTCCTTTCCTTCCTTCCTTCCTCCTCTTCCCTTCTAGCACTGATAATGTTCTCTAGATGGGTCATGAAATGTCTGCAAGAAAACAGCCAAGCTCAGAGAGCACCAGGGACCCTGCAGTGCCTTCCTTCCTTCCTTCCTTCCTTCCTTCCTTCCTTCCTTCCTTCCTTCCTTCCTTCCTTCCTTCCTTCCTTCCTTCCTTCCTCCTCCTCCTCCTCCTTTCCACAACCCCCCCTCCTTTGAGCACTGATGAAGTTACCAAGTTGGGTCATGAAACGTCTGCAAGAAAGCCACCCAGCTCAGAGGGCACCAGGGACCCCACAGTCCGTCCGTCCGTCATTCATTCATTCATTCATTCATTCATTCCTCACCAGCAAAGACAATGGGGAAGCCAGATTCAACTTAACAACCATGTTACTGACTTCGTCAGTGCAGTGATTCACTTAACAGCCGCGGCAGGAAAGGCCGTAAAATGGGGCAAAATCCATTTAACAAGTGTTTCCCTTAGCAACGGAAACTTTGGGCTCGATTGTGGTCGTAGGTTGAGGACTGCCACCTGTGTTTTGTTTGTTCATGCAGACGCTACATTAAATGTAGACTTGATCTATGCCAGATGACTGGCTCTGT
>NW_015432987.1:0-1102 GCF_001527695.2 Protobothrops mucrosquamatus | reverse complement strand
ATTAACAATAGAGTGTAGTTGAAATTGTTCAAAGGCAAGTGAACAGTAGACTTCAATAAAAGGCATATTTCAGGTTCACTACACAAAAAGGAAACATCCTTTTCAAAGCTCTGCTTTTCATATAGAAGAAAAAAAAAGATATGGGGTGTTGCTCTCTGGAATAGGAACTATTATCTTTACTGTGTTCATAAAGGCACTTGGCATCTCTGTGTGAGACTGTTTGTATGTGGGTGAAAATTATTTTACTGAAGCAGCAGGAAAGCCCATGGTATCTTCTAGCTATTTAGGACTATATAACTCATCATATCCAACAGCAAAACATAAATCAATCCCAAATATATTAAAGCTACCAAATTGGATAGCCTCTGTCCAGCACACTGGATATCACTCCTTGTACAACTCTGTCATAAAATGTAATGTTCTATCTTCTGATATGGTTTGAATAAAAGTTTATTAGATGGAACCAAATATAGTACCTAGGGCTACCATACCTCTCCTTGTGCAACTCTATCATGAAATGTAATGTTCTATCTTCTGATACAGTTTGAATAAAAATTTATTAGATGGAACCAAATACAATACCTAGGGCAGGGCTTTTCAACCTTTTCACCCATTGTACCACTTTTAGGATATGGCAACATCCGAGTACCACCAGTCACCTAGCAAGGTGTCAAAAACTTGATGACCCCCCCAAAAAAGGAAAAAAAAGTGATAAAGTACAGGTAGTCCTCAACTTACAACAGTTCGTTTAGTGACTGTTCAAAGTTACAATGGCAGTGAAAAAAGTGCCCCCCAAGCCACAGCCGAGCAAGACACTTGCCTGCCCACCTGGCGGCGCTCTTCCTCCTGTCCGAAGTTTTCATTGTGAGCATTTCTCTTGAGGATTGGCAGTGGGGGTGGGATGGGGGGGTGTTTGGTTTTTATTCCCCCCATCTGCTGGGTGGTTGCAGCAGGTTTTGGTCACTTCACATGACCCTGGGACACTGTGACCGTCATAAATATGAATCAGTTGCCAAGCATCTGAATGTAAATCACAAGACCCTGGAGATGCTGCAACATTCCAGCTGATCGGCGCTTCTTCTGGGCTCAGCAGAAGCACCAG
>NW_015432986.1:0-1102 GCF_001527695.2 Protobothrops mucrosquamatus | reverse complement strand
TAGGTCGGGGGGTAGGTCATTCCAGAGGGCAGGAGCTGCCACAGAGAAGGCTCTCCCCCTGGGGGTCGCCAGCCGGCATTGTCTGGCCGCTGGCACTCTAAGGAGGCCCTCTCTGTGGGAGCGGACTGGTCGAAGGGAGGTGTTTGGTAGGAGGCAGTCTTGCAAATACCTAGGTCCATTGCCATGAAGCGCTTTAAAAGTTGTTACTAACACCTTGAAGCACACCCGGAAGGCCACCGGCAGCCAGTGCAGCTCGCGCAGGAGAGGTGTTACATGGGAGCATCTAGAGGCCCCCAAAATCCCCCGTGCAGCCGCATTCTGAACTAGCTGGAGCCTCCGGGTGCACCTCAAGGAGAGCCCCATGTAGAGAGCATTGCAATAGTCCAGGCGGGAAACAACGAGGGCTTGAGTGACTGTGCGTAGGGCGTCCCGATCCAGAAAGTGGCGCAACTGGCGTATCAGGCGAGCCTGATGAAAAGCCCCCCTGGCCACGGCCGTCACATGATCGTCTAAAGACAGCCAAGCATCCAGGAGGACGCCCAGGTTGCGGGCCCTCTCTGCGGGGGCTAATGACTCACCCCCGATAGCCAGAGATGGAACCAACTGGCTATGTCGTGATGCCGGAAACCACAGCCAGTCGGTCTTGGACGGGTTTAGATGAAGCCTGTTCCTCCCCATCCAGACTCGTACGGCCTCCAGGCACCGGGACATCACTTCTGCGGCATCATTGGGGTGGTCCGGGGTGGAGATGTACAGCTGGGTGTCATCTGCGTACTGATGAAACTCCACCCCAAAACCACGGATGATCTCACCCAGTGGCTTCATATAAATGTTGAACAGGAGAGGCGAGAGGACCGACCCCTGTGGTACCCCACAAGTGAGGTGCCTCGAGGTTGACCTCTGCCCCCTGCCAACACAAATTGCGTCCGGTCCGAGAGGTAGGAGGAGAACCACCGTAAAACGGTGCCCCCCAACCCCAACCCCCCTAACCGGTGCAACAAGATACCATGGTCGATGGTATCAAAAGCCGCTGAGAGGTCTAACAGGACCAGGATAGAGGAACAGCCTCTATCCCGAGCCCTCCAGAGATCATCAACCAACG
>NW_015432985.1:0-1102 GCF_001527695.2 Protobothrops mucrosquamatus | reverse complement strand
TAGAATTAGAATGTATTATTTGCCTGGGGCATCACATGCTATTGTTTGTAATTGTTGGTTTTTAATCTTTGCATGCTGCCCAGGCTCACTGCTGTGAGATGGGCAGGCATATAAATTATTTAAATAAATAAATATTCCGTGTATGTCAGGGGGGAAAAGAGAGAGACAGAGAGACAGAGAGACAAAAGAGAAAGAGAGAGACACACACAGAGAGAGAGACAGAGACAAAAAGAAAGTCAGAGAGAGAGAACAAAGAGAGAGAAAGAGATAGAAAGACAGAAGAAAGAGAGAGACAGAGAGAGAGAGAGAGAGAGAGAGGAAGAGAGAGGCAGAGACAGAAAGACACATACAGAGAGGGTGAAAGAGAGAGAGACAGAGAGAAAGAAAGAGAAACACAGAGAGACAGACACATACACACACACACACACAAACAGAGAAAGAAAAAGACAAAGACAGAGACTGAAAGAGAGAGAGAAAAAACAGAGAGAGACAGAGAGAGAGAGAGAGAGAGAGAGAGAGAGAGAGAGAGAGAGAAAGAGAAAGAGAGACAGAGAATAGAGAGACAGAGACAAAGAGACAGAAGAGAGACACACAGAGAGAAAGAGATAGAGACAAAAAGAAAGTCAGAGAGAGAGAAAGAAAAGAGAGAAAGAGACAGAGAAACAGAAGAAAGAGACAGAGAGAGAGACAGAGAGAGACAGAGGGAGGAAGAGAGAGACAGATACAGAGAGAAAGACACAGAAAGAGAGAGTGAAAGAGAGAAAGTGAAAGAGAGAGAGAGAAAGAAAGAGAAACAGAGAGAGACAGACACACACACACAGAGAGAGAGAGACAGAAACAGAGAAAAAGACAGAGAGACTGAAAGAGAAAAAACAGAGAGATAGAAAGACAGAGAGAGAGAGAGAGAGAGAGAGAGAGAGGCAGGAAGAGAGAGAGACACACACACAGAGAGAAAGAGAAACAGAGAGAGACAGACACACACACAGAGAGAGAAAGAGAGAGAGAGAGAGAGAGAGAGAGAGACAGAAACACAGAGAAAGACAGAGACAGAGACTGAAAGAGAGAGAGAAAACAGATAGATAGAAAGACAGACAGACAGACA
>NW_015432984.1:0-1102 GCF_001527695.2 Protobothrops mucrosquamatus | reverse complement strand
AGATTGGATTCGGCCCACAGGCCCAGGGACAGAGCCTCCTGCATGAGTGTCCAGGATCTGGTCCCCCCCTGCCTGTTGACATGGGCCTTGGTTGCGACATTGTCCGTCATTACCAGGACGTGTCTTCCCGCTACTATGTTGGCAAATTGGCGTAGAGCCAGGTGTACAGCCCTGAGCTCCAGCCAATTGATGTTGTGAGTGAGATCGGATTGGTTCCACTGTCCCTGTGCCATGTGAGTCTGCATGTGTGCTCCCCAGCCGAACAAGCTGGCGTCCGTTGTCAGGACGAGTCTGTGAGGCTCCTTGAACAGTGAACCCTTGTGAATGGCTGGCGACGCCCACCAGCGTAGTGACCTCAGAACGTGATGAGGAACCCTCGCTTTCCTTACGGAGGAACTCATGTTTTTCCTCTGGAAAGGTAATAGGAACCACTGAAGGTGTCTGGAGTGAAGTCGTGCCCAAGGTACTATACCTAGGCACGAGATCATTTTCCCCAATAACTGGGACAGCTGGACTAGTGGAACCACCTTGCTTTTCTGGATATTGCCAATTAAAGCCCTGATGCTGACCTTGCGTTCCTGTGATAGATATACCATGCACAGGTTCGAATCTATTACCGCCCCCAAATGTAGAATCCGAGTGGTCGGAATGGTGTGACTTTTTTTGAAATTCACGGAGAAGCCGTGTCTCTGCAGGGTCTGAATTGTGACTTGTAGGTCCAGCTGTGCTGACCGGAATGATCTGGACTGGACGATGATGTCGTCCAGGTAACACTGTACTCTTACCGGTATCAGCCTGAGATGTGCTGCTAATACCGTCAGTAGCTTTGTGAACACGGGAGGGGCAGAAGAGAGTCCAAAGGGCAGAGCCCGGTACTGGTAATGCCTGTGCCCATGGCAAAACCGGAGGAACCGGCGGTGGTGTGGTCTGATTGGGACATGAAGGTAAGCCTCTGTCAGATCTATGGAAGAGAGATAATCTCCCTTCCTGATACTGGCCAGGATGGATCTGAGGGACTGCATTTTGAATCGCCTGTAGGCTATGAAATGGTTCAGTCCCTTCAGGTCCAAGATGGCTCTCCAACCTCCCGATGCCTTGGGGA
>NW_015432983.1:0-1102 GCF_001527695.2 Protobothrops mucrosquamatus | reverse complement strand
TATCCCTCTGTTAATGCAGCCTAGCACTGTGTTGGCTTTTTTGGCAGCTGCAGCACACTGCTGGCTCATATTTAAGTGATTGTCCACTAGGACTCCGAGATCCCTCTCACAGTTACTACTATTGAGCAAGGTACCCCCTATACTATACCTGTACATTTGGTTTTTCTTGCCTAAATGTAGAACCTTACTTTTTTCACCAATGAATTTCATTTTGTTAGATAGCGCCCAGTGTTCAAGTCTGTCCAGATCCTCCTGTATCTTAAGCCTGTCTTCTGGAGTGTTGGCTATTCCTGCCAGCTTGGTGTCGTCTGCAAATTTGTTGAGTTCCCCATCTATCCCCTCGTCCAAATCGTTGATGAAGATGTTGAAGAGCACTGGGCCCAGAACAGAGCCCTAGGGCATCTTCTTCACATTCTTGATGTATTCACCTCTAATCATTTTCTTGACTTCAGTGTGCTTGATGTTGTCAGCTTGAAGGATACCCAGGTATTTGTAGTAATCATCTTCATCCAGACTCTTGATGTTATTTTTGTAGGGCATCTTGATTCCTTTGGTTTTCACTATTTTTCCCTGTTTGATGGAGAGTGTGGCACATTTGTCCAGTCCAAACTCCACTGCAATATCTTGACTGTATATACGAACAGTATTGAGCAGCAATTCTATTTCAGATAGTGTTTTTCCATACACCTTCAGATCGTCCATGTAAAGGAGGTGGGATAGTCTGGCAGATTTTTTTTATGTTTGATAGCCATAGCCTGGGTTATTCAGTATTGTTGATAGAGGAATCAGTGCAATGACAAATAGTTTCTACTGACTCCTGTCATTTCTAGGCACTTGATTACCCAATCATGTGGCAGGGAGTCAAATGATTTCTTTTAATCAATCCATGCTACATCCAAGTTAGTCTTCCTTCTATTGCAGTTTTCCAGAATCATTGGTGGCGTAGTGGTTAGAATGTACTATTGCAGGCTAACTCTGCCTACAGCCTGAAGTTCGATCCTGATGGGGCTCAAGGTTGACTCAGCCTTCCATCCTTCTAATGTGAGTAAAATGAGGACCCAGACTGTTGGGGGCAATATGCTGACATTGTTAACCGCCCAGA
>NW_015432982.1:0-1102 GCF_001527695.2 Protobothrops mucrosquamatus | reverse complement strand
TAGAACACAATCAAACTAGAGTCTTGGACTTCAAGAGAGCTAATTTCAATAAACTTAGAAAGGGTTTGGGAAGGATTCCATGGATGAGAATCCTCAAGGTGAAAACCACTCAAGAAGCTTGGGAAATTTTGAAAAGTGAGATAATAAAAGCCCAGTCTAGCACAATACCAACAAAGAGGAAAAATAACAGCTCTCAAAATAAACCAGCATGGCTGCATAAAGAACTCTCTGATAAATTGAAAGATAAAAAGGACAAGTATACAAAATGGAAAGAGGGACACATAACTAAGTCAGAATATCAGCAAATAGTTCGAGCCTGCAAAGATGAAGTGAGGAAAGCTAAGGCTCAAAATGAACTAAGGCTTGCAACCAAAGTCAAAAATAACAACAAAAAAGCTTCTTTCAACATGTAAAAAACAAGAAAAAAGTGAAGAAAATGATTGGTCCATTAGTGGGTGAAAGTGGCAAGAAGGTGACAAGCAACAGGGATACAGCAGAACTATTTAACTCGTTTTTCGCATCTGTCTTTACACAAAGGGAAAAAACAGACCAACCTATCAAAAATAGTTCCATAAAAAACAGAATAGAAACACAAGTTAAGATAGGCAAGAAAATGGTAAGTGAGCACTTGTCCAGCCTAGACGAGTTCAAATCACTAGGACCAGATGGATCACATGCCAAGGTTCTCAAGGAACTGGCAGATTTGTTCTCAGAACCACTGAACTATATTTTTCAAAGATCCTGGAGCACTGGGGAACTACCAGAGGACTGGAAAAGAGTGATGTAGTTCCCATCTTCAAAAAAGGAAAACAAATAGATCCAGGAAATTACAGACCTATCAGCCTGACCTCAATACCTGGGAAGATTCTGGAAAAAATAATCAAACAACGAATCAGTGAACACATAATAATAATAATAATAATAATAATAATAATAATAATAATAATAATAATAATAATAATAATAATAATAATAATAATAATAATAAATTTTGGAAGGGACCTTGGAGGTCATCGACTCCAACCCCCTGCTCAGGCAGGAAACCCTACATCATTTCGGACAAATGGCTATCCAGTCTCTTCTTAAAAACTTCCAGTGTTGG
>NW_015432981.1:0-1102 GCF_001527695.2 Protobothrops mucrosquamatus | reverse complement strand
GGGGGGGGAGCCCCTCCGAATGGGTCTCGGCATCGCCTCCAACCAGATCTCAACCGCCAAGGTCGTCCCGGCTCTCTTTCAAGCCGAAGGAGAACCGGAGCGCGGCTGAGCCTTCCCCTGTCCCGCCGCCGTCTTTGGACGGGCGGCGCAGAAAGCTGCCTGCCTTGCCGGGATGGCGCTGCGGAGGGGCTTCGTTTTTCTCCCGGGCTGCAGAAGAAATGCGTGCGGGGGTTTTTTTTTTCTACCTAGGCCATCCCGCTTATTCCACACTGCCCAGGAGCCTCTGGATGGCCGAGAAGCCTCTCCAATAGAGGTTTGCGCTTTGTTGGGACGGGAGGGGGGAGGTTTTGATTTTGTATGTGTGTGTGTGTGTGTGTGTGAGACCCGGGGGGGGGGGAGAGGAAGGGAGAGAGGGAGTTTTTTTCCTATTTCTTTCCTAGAGCTTTTCATTTCCCCAAATGCCTGGGAAATAAGGAAGCCCACATACACGTCGAAAGTTCAGTCGTGGGCTCAGCGGATCTGGCCCGGGCTCTAGAGAAAGATCCGGAGAGAGGGAGAGGGGCCGGGCGGGCAGGGGAGAGGTGATTTATATGTGACTTCAATGTGCAGATTCGGCTCCATCTGAAGGCAGATTCGGATTCGTTGCCAGGTAGCTTGAGCTGCTCCGAGGCCCGTTTCAAAGCAGTTTGGGTGTCCTGAGCCGGCCTGGCTGGGGAGGCCCGGCTTGCCTTTCCTCCTGTCCTGTGAGAAAAGGCCAGAGCTGGTGGGTCTGCTAAGACACGGGAAGGCTCGACCCTTTTGGGAAAGGCAAGAAGTCGGTGCCCCCCCCCCCCCAAAGCGCCTGTTTCTCCGGACAGTCAGGTTGCGGCGTTCACTCGGGTGGAAGACCAAGTCTTTTCCCGTCCTGGCAGTGGTAGGGAAGAAGGGCCAGATCGGCCTGCGCCCTCCTCGAGATCTGATCTCCGGAGCGGCTTCCCCTTCGGTCGGAAAGAAGAGCGGCCTGCCTAGCTAAACTTGCTTCGGATGCGACAAGGATTCCTGAACCGACGGCTCCTTGGCGGCGTTTACTGGGTGGGGGATGTTCGTACTAGCCGTTTCCACC
>NW_015432980.1:0-1102 GCF_001527695.2 Protobothrops mucrosquamatus | reverse complement strand
GCAGGAAACCCTATACCATTTCGGACAAATGGCTGTCCAGTCTCTTCTTAAAAACTTCCAGTGTTGGAGCATTTACCACTTCTGGAGGCAGGTTGTTCCACTGGTTAATTGTTCTAACTGTCAGGAAGTTTCTCCTTAGTTCTAGGTTGCTTCTCTCCTTGATTAGTTTCCATCCATTGCTTCTTGTCCTGCCTTCAGGTGCTTTGGAGAATAGCTTGACTCCCTCTTCTTTGTGGCAGCCCCTGAGATATTGGAACACTGCTATCATGTCCCCCCCTTGTCCTTTTCTTCATTAAACTAGACATACCCAATTCCAGCAGCCGTTCCTTATATGTTTTAGCCTCCAGTCCCCTAATCATCTTTGTTGCTCTTCTCTGTACTCTTTCTAAAGTCTCAACATCTTTTTTACATCGCGGTGACCATTTGCAAAACGGTTGTCACAATTACTCTGGCCAGTTCCAGAACACCAATTCCTTAGAAGCACATTGGTGAAAAAATTAGTTATGATCATCTCTCCAATTAACTTTGCCTTTTTCTGGGGAAGTAGAAACATGTGAAGCAAGATAATGAGGTACAGCTCTTTATTTTCTAAGAATGCCTGAAGAGCTCAGGGCATACTTAAAAGTTAAAATCAGTAGTTTGTTAGGTAATATTCTACCTTACTATTCATTTTTTAAACCCTACACTTAAATTTCAAAGTGCACCAGAACAAGGGACTGATAGTCATCAATGGGAGATAGCAATAACAATAGCACTTAGACCTATATATTGCTTCATAGTGCTTTACAGCACTCTCTAAGTGGTTTTCAGTGTCAGCATATTGCCGCCAACAATCTGGCTCCTCATTTTACCGACCTCGGAAGGATGGAAGGCTGAGTCAACCTTGAGCTGGTCAGGATTGAGCTCCTGGCAGTGGGCAGAGTTAGCATGCAATACTGTATTCTAACCACTGCACCACCACAGCTCCTATGTCAGTGATGGCGAACCTTTTAGACACCGAGTGCCCAAACTGCAACCCAAAACCCACTTATGCATTATCGGGTGCCGGGTGGGTGTGGCCCATTGGGTGCGTGTGGCCCATTGGCTGGGCATGGCCCATTGG
>NW_015432979.1:0-1102 GCF_001527695.2 Protobothrops mucrosquamatus | reverse complement strand
CCAAACATTTCCCTCCCACCCTTTTTTGGGGTCATGGTTCACATCTTCCAATCAACTTGAAAGATGTGATTTACTTCCGGTTTCTTTCTCCCGGGCTATCCCTATGCTCCTCCCTCTCTCCTAGTTGCTGGTTTAACTATATATATACCAGACAGTTCTGCACATTGTCAAAGCAAGAATATACAGTATTTGCAGCGTTGACAGCAAACAGATTACGGTAGTCCTCGACATACGGCCACAATTGAGCCCAACATTTCCATGGTTAAGGAAGATAGTTGTTAAGTGAGTTTTGCTCTATTTTACAACTTTTCTGGCTTTGGTTGTTAAGTGAATCACTGCGGTTGCTAAGTTAATGACACGGTGGGTAAGTGAAGCTGGTTTCTGCATTGATTTTGTTTGTCAGAAGGCTGCAAAAGGGAATCACATGACCCCGGGGACACGGCACCCGTCATAAATACAAGGGTCCAAATTTTGATCACATGACCACGGAGATGCTGTAACGGTCCTATGTGTGAAAATCGGTCGTGAGTCACTTTTTGCAATGCAATTGTAATGTTGGAACAGTCGCTAAATGAATGGCTGTAAGTCGAGGACTATCTGTAAATACAGTCACCTTTTTTCCTGATCCCTTCATTTTTCTGGCCACTCCTTTTCTCACATTCTGATATCCTCTTTTCTTTCTCCTCCTGCAGCCAGCCTTGTTAGAGGGCTGAATTGCTCACTTCCAAAGGTCTTCCGAAACCGGCCTCTGTGAAGTTAAACTAAGGGCAGGACGTGCCTTAGGATGCGGATTGCCTTCGCTTGCTTTAGCCTCACTTAAACTCAGAATATTCATATCCCCCGTAGAAGCTGGATGGTGAACTACTAAATTCCTTGAGCAACTGAACAATTATATGCTAATACCGTAACAGATCATCCAGAATTAGCAACCCCATCAATCACTTCAAGAATAATTCGGCACAGACCTCCTTATATTGTAATGAACATCGATGCTGTTGTGAATCCATTGAGACACTTCACTTATGCTGTTCAAGTAATGTGTTTAGAAAAAAGTAGTGGGGTATAGTATTGCCTCCTCTTTTAGTGCTCAACATATGGATTT
>NW_015432978.1:0-1102 GCF_001527695.2 Protobothrops mucrosquamatus | reverse complement strand
CATTGAAGCTCACGCCTACTGCTTCAGTGACTCCATCCAGCCACCTCATTCTCTGTCGTCCCCTTCTTCTCTTGCCCTCCATCTTTCCCAGCATTAGGCTCTTCTCCAGTGAGTCCTTCCTTCTCATTAGGTGGCCAAAGTACTTGAGTTTCAACTTCAGGATCTGGCCTTCTAAAGAGCAGTCGGGGTTGATCTCCTCTAGGACTGACTGGTTTGATTGCCTTGCAGTCCAGGGGACTCACAGGAATCTTCTCCAGCACCATAGTTCAAAGGCCTCAATTCTTTGGCGCTCAGCCTTTCTTATGGTCCAACTTTCACAGCCATTTTAATATCTTAGGACTCCTGAAAATTACTGTTTCTCCTTATCCCTGTGTGATAGAGCCTTCTTCCTGGCATAAAATACTTTATATTAAGTGGCCTCCAGATTGCAAATTCAGTCTTCTTCCTTCTCTCCCTTCTTTAAATCAAACTGATAATTCCTCCCCATTCCCAGTCAGGGTCCCTGCCTAACAATGTCCTCACGCCAACAATTTTATCAACCAAGAAGCAATTTCCCATAAATAATAGTAAAAGAGGAGAGGGTCGTCAAACAAAGGTAAGGAAACTTTTTTTTAATTTCTTACTGAGAAGTCCTCAAGGGTGCCAAAATCTGCCACTGAAAGATCTACACCTTTTGCGATGTTTGACTTTAGATCATCATCTTAAGATCGTCATCTTAAGACCGAAGTTCCTGTTGAGATGCCTTTAGACTGGATGCTGCGTGGGTCATATGCATAATTTTGCTTCAGGCCAAATTAGAAACAGAAGGTAATAATACTGGGCAGGGCATAATATTATTCTTCTGCGATGCTAATGTACTGCTGAGTAAGATTTGCAAAGTAACTCAGAAAGACAAAAGGTCAGAGGCAGCTGGATGAGAATACTCACCACGGTGGCCTGTGGAGAGTTGTTCATTAACAGGGGGTCATATGCTGTGGAAGACAAATTCTTGTTACCATGCTGTCTCTATCTTAAATCTGCACAGCCTCCACTATTTCCAACACAGAGCAGGAAATATAGCCTTGCCCAATGCAGTATTTTTTTCTCCCTCTGTAACAGGGTG
>NW_015432977.1:0-1102 GCF_001527695.2 Protobothrops mucrosquamatus | reverse complement strand
CCGTTCCTTATATGTTTTAGCCTCCAGTCCCCTAATCATCTTTGTTGCTCTTCTCTGTACTCTTTCTAGAGTCTCAGCATCTTTTTTACATCGTGGTGACCAAAACTGGATGCAGTATTCCAAGTGTGGCCTTACTAAGGCATTGTAAAGTGGTATTAACACTTCACGTGATCTTGATTCTATCCCTCTGTTAATGCAGACTAGCACTGTGTTGGCCTTTTTGGCAGCTGCAGCACACTGCTGGCTCATATTTAGGTGACCCTCTCTTCTCTATGACAGTCCCTTAGATATTGGAATACTGTTATCGTGTCACTCCTAGTCCTTTTCTTCATTAGACTAGACATACCCAGTTCTTCATATGTTTGAAATATTTTTAATCCATCAGCCATCCAAACTAAACCCTGTGATGGCACTAATGTTTTAGGATTTTTAACTTTTAAAAATGAGAGAGATAACAAAGAGAATGTAGAAAGAAATATTCCTCTCTTCGTCTCCCACTTATAATACTGGAAACTTGGTTATTAAAAGTAAAAAAAAACTTTTTGTGCAACTCCTAGAGAACATTGTAACTTGCTGCCATAGGAAGTAGTGATGGCCAATATATCAGAAGGGTTTAGGTGATTTTTTGAGATAAAGTTATCACTGGCTATTAGTCACTTTGGTTTCATATTAACTGGAATATGCTTTTCAATACAAGTTGGCTGAGAAACATGGCCAGCTGGACATTATTCCCTTGCAATGGCACCTGCTTGGCTGCTGTTTTAAGAGCAGGCTGAATTGGATTAGTCCAATTAAGAATTCACAGTTGTGTTCTTTTTGCTTTATTTTTGCTTCTTCCACTGCCTACTCACATCTTTCCGTTAGTTTTCATAATGAGCATATTTCAGTGTGCTGTGGAGTGCAACCTTTTCTACAGTCCCAGCCAGACTTCCTCACCATCACTGTATTATAGCTACATTGACTGCCAGTTTGTTTTCTGGTGCAATTCAAGATGCTGATTTTAATCTTTGAAGTCCATCATGGCATGGGACCACATTATCTGAGGCACCACCTGTCCCCAATTACATCAGCCTGGCCTATTAGATATGGCAGAAAAAGCATG
>NW_015432976.1:0-1102 GCF_001527695.2 Protobothrops mucrosquamatus | reverse complement strand
CTGAGCGACAAAGAATTGAGGCCTTTGAACTATGGTGCTGGAGAAGACTCCTGCGAGTCCCTTGGACTGCAAGGCGTTCAAACCGGTCAGTCCTAGAAGAGATCAACCCCGACTGCTCTTTAGAAGGCCAGATCCTGAAGTTGAAACTCAAATACTTTGGCCACCTAATGAGAAGGAAGGACTCACTGGAGAAGAGCCTGATGCTGGGAAAGATCGAGGGCAATAGAAGAAGGGGATGACAGAGAATGAGGTGGCTGAATGGAGTCACTGAAGCAGTAGGCGTGAACTTAAATGGACTCCAGAAGATGGTAGAGGACAGGAAGACCTAGAGGAACGTTGTCCATGGGGTTGTCCATGGGGTCACGATGAGTCGGACACAACTTCGCAATTAACAACAACAAAATGCTTACTTCAATTTATGATGTTTTTACCAGAAACCATCATTTCTGGTTTCCAGCACAAAATGCCTTATAATGAATAATGGGATTGCTTAATGACTATGGTGTTTGTTAACAATTGCCATGTTTGCTAAAAAGGCATGGCATATTATCAGGCATGGCATATTATCATGATTTATGACTGAAATTGTGGTCCTAAGTCGAGGACTACTTCTACATAAAAGTCCGCCTGATTCTTTTTTCCTGTCTGTGTTTGTCCTTTAAGTAAGAGGGATTTATTTTCCTATTTGTAAAGGACCATAGTTGCAAACTTTAAGCTTGAATCATTGTGAGCATAACAATTGCCTTAAATGTCACCACCACCATACCAGATTCTGTCGAGGCCTGAGATGGAGGCCACAAATGGCTTTCTGGATGTTTGTGATATTCTAGGCCAGTGGTGGCGAACCTAAGGCACGGGTGCCAGAGGCGGCACTCGGAGCCCTCTCTGTGGGCACACGTGCCATTGCCGTTTCCCCAGCCTCGCCTCCCCCCACGACCCCCTCTTCACCAGCAGCCCCCCCTGGAGGAGAGTCACCCCCGAGCGTGGCCCACACGGAGCAGCGCAGCCAAGGACATGGCAGCCAGGCAGTGTAGACAAGACTGCCCTCAGGCCCCACCCCGCACAGTTGATGCTGCGGGGCGCAGGCAGAGGGCGTGGCTGC
>NW_015432975.1:0-1102 GCF_001527695.2 Protobothrops mucrosquamatus | reverse complement strand
AGGGATAATTTTAAAAGTATTTAATTCGAAACACAGCTTGTAATATTTGGTTTAATTTGGCTTTTATCGGGGTTTATTTTCTGTATTTTTGTATTTTGTAATTTTTTGTATTTTGTGTTTATTATTTGTTTTTAATATGCTGTGAACCGCCCTGAGTCCTATGGGAGAAGGGCGGTATACAAATTAAAATAATAAATAATAAATAAATAAATAAAATGTAGGACTTCCAGATCCAGATGGGCAGGCAAGTACTAGCCAATCAACCAGACCTCATGGTAGTAGACAAGTACCAGTGTTACTAAACAGCACTAACATCAGGAAGAAGGAGTATGAGAACCTGGAGAAGTACCAGAGCCTGAAGGAGGGGAAGGAGAGAGGATGTGGAAAGTAAAGACCAAAATGATCCTAGTAGTGGTAGGAGCATGACTTGAATGAAAGCCTAGATGTGCATTTTGGAAAATATTAGTTCCTCTAAAATGTTTTTTTATTTTAGTGGTCTGTTTTTAGTTTTAACCATCATTTCCCATCCATTAGCCTTTCCTTTTTTTATCTTTAATGTCATCTGCAAACTTGTTAAAAATTCTTAGTCCCAGTACAGCTTTATTAGGATCCCACATAAGTCATATCAAAATTTGCAACTAACAGTGTCTTTAGAGTCATCCAATCACTGTTATGCCAAAAGAACAGTAATGAGGTTCAGGCTTTAAATCTCTCTGGTAACAGCTGGGTGATATATTAAATCACTAGTGAGTACAAGTATCCATGCAGTGGAGCAAGAAGATAGAAATTTGTCATGATACTACAATGCCAATGGCATACTGACTTATTTAACAAAGATCATGATATCATTACATTATTGTGCCTTTTGTATGATGACATGCAGATGTTATTTTGGCATCATCATGGCTTGCTCCAGATTCCACTGCTAATGGGGATATACAGTAGTCTTTGTCTGTCTCTCCCTTTATATCTCTGGGTTTCTTGTCCACTAAGGAATGTGTCTTATCACATAACTGCTACACTTCCTCAGGAGCTTTTGTCAAAAGCCATTTGAAAATCCAAGCACATGTATACTAAAGAGAGGAGGGCAGGATAAGAATCT
>NW_015432974.1:0-1102 GCF_001527695.2 Protobothrops mucrosquamatus | reverse complement strand
GACTGGCCTAGGGGTATTTTAAAGGGGGTTTTAAATTAAATTTTTAGTAGGAGCAGCCAAATCTGAATAGTTACTTTTAAATCTTTTTAAATTTTGTATTGTACTGTACTATTGTTTTAAACTGGCTGTAAGCCGCCCTGAGTCCTCCGGGAGAAGGGCGGGGTATAAATTTAATAAAATCAAAATCAAATCAAATCAAGTCTGTTGGCTTTAGTCATGGGCACTTATCTCTAGTATGAGTGATAGAAGACACGTTGAAATATTCTGTTGATTGGCATGCTTGGTATAGTGGAAGGCTTACTCTTTGAAGAAGGATATTATCTGTTCTTGGTGTTACTGGGATCATCATCTAGTTTTAGCTTGTTACTATTGCTTGTAAATCTGGCAAATTGCACCAGTGACCTTAAGAAGCTTATGTTTCATGTTTGGCTTCCACTTGGAAAAGTGTGCTACATAAATATTCATACATTCACATATTCAGCAACTTAGTTTCCTCTGAAATTTGACCGTATGAAGAATGAACAAGGGTCAACTCTGTGGCTGAATCTGTAAAATTGACTTTTTCCTCCCCAGAGTTTCAGTTTGCAGAATTAGTTTATTATGATCCATGTGTCCCAGAGTTATAGTTGGTCTTGGTACATTTGCTTCAAAGTAGACAAACTGATTTTAAATAAGAATTAAGTTTTGTAGGTTGCCTGTATGCTTAGGCACTCTCTTTCTGCAACTTTATGAGTTTGAAATGTTAGAAATTATAAACGAATGGTTCAAAACTATGAATAGTGCTTCCTTTAAAGTTGGGCTTTAAATATCTTTGTTTTCCTCACAAATAAGCCAAAATAAACTATCTGCCAAGATTGCATCTGTTGTCTTTAACACACACACACACACACACACACACACACACATAGCATATATATACTATTTTGCAGTCTTACCATATATGTATTCTGTAGTGCAAAATTATCTTGTTTTACTTTTGAAATATCTTTCACATTTTTCTCCTGTTCTTCTTATTCCATGTAGTTGTTTTGATAAGTCTATAGAGGAGTGGAGACAGTTCCATTGTGATCTAAATGATCTCTCACAGTGGCTAACAGAAGCA
>NW_015432973.1:0-1102 GCF_001527695.2 Protobothrops mucrosquamatus | reverse complement strand
GGCCTAAGGGATATTTTAATTTGATTTTAATTTGATTTTAATTTGGTTTTTAACATAATTTTAAAAAGAAACGGCAAAAAATCAATATTTCATTTTAATTGTATTTTAAACTTAGTATTTTGTATGGTTTGTCTGTTTTTTAACTTGCTGTAAGCCGCCCTGAGTCCGCCAGGAGAAGGGCGGGGTATAAATTTAATAATAAATAAATAAATTTAATAATAAATTACATTTAAGTGACCTCAAATGTTGTCGATATCTATGAACTTATATTTTACCATTACTGATTAACATATTTGGGTTGACAGTTCTGAAAACTGTTCTGAAAACCCATGGAGACATTATGATAAAATATATCTAGGCACTGAGTACATTAAAGGGTTTATACATATTCAAGTTTTTTTTTTGTTGTTAAATTCAAAGCTGTTAAAATACATAGTAGTTTAATGGCCAACTATGTTTTGCACAGTTCCTAATTGCTCTGCATTCTACTGCATGGTAGATAGGTTCCCCCTCCCATTCTTCAGTTAAGACTGTTTCAGAAGTACAAGTGAGAACTTCTTCTTTTCTGAACTTCAAGTCCAGCTTTAGTCAATTCTAAGGATGTATATATATTCAGGTTTAACATATATGTGCACTATTCAAAATTTACCCTTACCCATTCTTTCTACTTCTAGAGTTAAGAAAGGCCTTACTGGCATTACAGGCATATGGTTCAGTCAGATGAATTGACAACTGGCCTTGATTAGCTGGTGATCCTTATACAAATAAAATGTTTAATCTTCTTTCTTCTGTCACCATCAGCCCCACCAAATGTTCTCTGCAGTAAATAAATTAGGATCCATATTGGTTTTATGCATCTTCAGCGCTCTTTCTCAGATCATGTCCTTGAATAGTTTGTGGACGTTGGGCCATTCACACAGTAACAGGTCTTCAGCAGTGTAGACAGTGCCTAATCCATTTTATCCATATCTTCTGTATACGGAAACCAGCAATCCATCATTAGCAACCAGTACAGATGTGTAAAACCATGTTAGCCATCACTTCCATTTCTAAGGTTCTTCCAGGAATCCATCTGGCTATTTCTAAGATTTACCCCCTTGCC
>NW_015432972.1:0-1102 GCF_001527695.2 Protobothrops mucrosquamatus | reverse complement strand
CCAGGTGCCTAATGCTAGCTTTTGTTGTCATTTGGATATAACTGCGGTTTGACACGGATACCTCTGTAGAAGGCAGATCTTTTTTAAAAAAAAAAAATGACAGAAGAAAGTTCGACTCCTTTTCTTAGAGGCATCCACTGGTCCCTAGTGGTTTGTCACTGCCTTTTTATAGGATTTTTCCCCCCTACGTCCCAATCGGACCTCCAGCCTGAGGATCGCCTAGTGGTCTCCCATCCCAGCACATTATGCAAAAGCTCCAGCTGCTGCACTTGTACCAGGCAAGGGGATACACACATGCCTAATGCCAGCATAATTGGGCGTAGCTGCAGTTTGACACGGATACCTCTGCAGAAGGCAGAATTTTTTTTAAAAAAAAAGGACAGAAGAAAGAAAGTACAACTCTTTTTCTTGGAGGCATGCACTGGTTTCGAGCGGCTCGTCATCGCCTTTTTATAGGATTCTTTTTTTCTCCCCCCACTTCCCAATCAGGCCTCCAGCCCGAGGATCGCCTAGTGGTCTCCCATCCCAGCGCTAAATCCATTCAATCGGACCGCCGCTGAGCTTTCTCCTCCTGGCCTGTAGAGGGCGCGCGCGCCGCCTTCACGCCGCGTCGCGGTGCGGTTCGTGGGGGGCGGAGTTACCCAAGAGTTTTAAGTGCGCCTGCGCGCCGGCCTCGCTCGAACCCCCCGCCTTCCTCCTGCTTGCTCGCTCGCCCGTCGCCTGTCATGAACGCGGAGAACTTCCAGGCCGGCGAGAGGCTGGTGAACGCGGCCTACGTGCGGCAGGGAGCGCAAGGCCGACGCGCCCACGAGCTGCGCGTGCGGACGCTGCTGGAGCAGGTAGCGCTCGCCCGGGTGGTTGGGGAAAAGAGCGGAGGAGGCGGGGTTTCGGAAGAAGCCCCGCCCCGGGGGCTGGTTAGGCACGCCCCCCTCCGTGGAAGGGCGGCGCTTGGATCCAGGCGTTGCGTTTGCTCTAGCGTGGCTGCCTCTGGAATTCTGGGAGTTGAAGTCCACAAGTCATCAGAGGGCCATGGTTCCCCCACCCCCTCCCCTGCTGCCTCAGGAATTCTGGGAGTTGAAGTCCACAAGTCATCAGAGGGCCA
>NW_015432971.1:0-1102 GCF_001527695.2 Protobothrops mucrosquamatus | reverse complement strand
TCCTCCTCCTCCTCCTCCTCCTCCTCCTCCTCCTGTTCTTCTTGTTCTTGTTTTTCTTGTTCTTGAATCTGAAACACATCAGACAACCTTCCTGCCCTCACCCCAAAGGAAAAAATGGGGGGGGGGGTCTCAGGGTGTGTATGGCTCAAAGGGATGCTGGCCGGTGACCCTTTCTGCACCCCCAAGTGACCGCACTCACCTTTGTTGGCCGTCGCCATCTGGCCCAGCAAGAGTCCGGCTGCGGCTGTACCAAAATGCCTGGACCATCAGCAAGCCATGCTCGGGGCAAGCTGACCGGGCTGCCTGGGGAGAAAAGAGGGGTGGGGTGGGGAATTGGGGAGGGAGAGAGAGAAATGAGAGAAATAAAGACAGAGAGAGAGAGAGAGAGACAGACAGACAGACAGAAAGAGGCAGAGAGGGAAAGAGAGGGAGGGAGAGAGAAATGAGAAAGAGAGAAAGACAGAGAGAAAGAGGCAGAGAGGGAAAGAGAGGGAGGGAGAGAGAAATGAGAGAAAGAAAGAAAGAATAGAAAGAAAGAGAGGGAAAGAGAAATGAGAGAGAAAGAGATAAAGACACAGAGAGAGGCAGAGAGAGAGGGAGGGAGAGAGGGAGAGAGAAAGAGAAAGAGGCAGAGAGGGAAAGAGAGGGAGAGAGAAATGAGAGAAAGAATGAGAAAGAGAGAGAGATAAAGACAGAGAAAGAGAGGCACAAAGGGAAAGAGAGAGAAATGAGAGAAAGAGAAAGAGAGAGACAGAAAGAGAGAAAGGGAAAGAAAGAGGGAAAGAGTGAGAGTGAGAGAGAAGGAGAGGGAAAGAGAGAAAGAGTGAGAGGAAGAGGGAGATGGAGGGAGAGAGAGAAAGAGAGAGAGACTTCAGTGGGGGAACTCAGCCCCGATCTGAGCAAAGAGGCCCCTTCCAGCAAAATGTTGGGCTCCCTTCATCTGGGCTGACATTTATGTGCCGGCTACACAGCGGGTGCAGACAGATGTTGGAGAAATGTCTGCCAGAACAGCTGGAGGGTGCAGAGGAAGGCGGGACCTTGTCATCTTGCAGGTCTGTCTCACTGGCCCACAATTCCTCTGGGGGGGGAACAGGATTTCTGC
>NW_015432970.1:0-1102 GCF_001527695.2 Protobothrops mucrosquamatus | reverse complement strand
TCTCCCTCTCCTTCCTTCTCCCTCCCTCCCTCCCTCCCTTCTTTCTGTATGGTCACCCATTTCAAACAAGTAAATCTGGGTGGTGAACAATTGTTGCAGTTTTTTAACTAGAACTTTTTCTGTACGCCATATTAATAGATATTATCTTCTCTCTTGTGCGTGCACTTACACATACACACACTCTCACACAGAAGGAAGTAAATACCTTTCTTACTAAGGTATTTACTTAAGGGCTGCTTGTACACAAAACACTCTGAATCTATCCATCTGAAACCTGGCAGGTTTCATTCCCTTGAAATGGACAACGTTATATATTACTGCCATCCAGTTCTGCCAAGATAGGAAAAAAGTTATTGTCAATTTCATGAAAAAAATGCCGCATTTGTCTGCAAATTGACAAGGTTTATAGCTTCATATGGGGCAATATTTCCTATGACACTGCCAAATACAATTCTTTAAAAAATGGAGAGCCGGTTTGATCTAGTGGTGAGACCCAAGGCTGGAAACAAGGAAACAGTGAATTCTAGTCCTGCCTTAGCCATGAAAACCAGTTGAGTGACTTTGGGCCAATCACCAGGAGATGTAAGTTCTAGTTCTAGTTCTAAGTTCCACCTTAGACATGAAAGCTGGATGGGTGATTTTGGGTCAGTCACTAGGAGCCAGTGAGTTTTAGTCCTGCCTTAGGCATGAAAGCCAAGTGAGTGACTTTGGGCTAATCACCAGGAACCTGTGAGCTCTAGTTTTGCCTTAGGCATGAAAGCCGGTGACGTTGAGCCAATCACCAGGAGACTGTGAGTTCTAGTCCCACCTTACACATGAAAGCCAGATGGGTGATTTTAGGCTAATCACTGGGAGATGGTGACAATAACAACCAACGTTAATCTTGAAAGTAGTGAAACTTATACCCAAGTTTCAGCATTAATTGAGTGACAGCATATATGTTGTCAAGGAATTGCATAGCAGCTATCCAGATGAAGTCGGAGACACTAACACAAACTTGTAATATTTGTGTGTGTGTGTGTGTGTGTGTGTGTGTGTGTGTGTGAGAGAGAGAGAGAGAGAGAGAGAGAGAGAGAGAGAGAGAGAGAGAGAGAGAGAGAGA
>NW_015432969.1:0-1102 GCF_001527695.2 Protobothrops mucrosquamatus | reverse complement strand
GTCCATCAGGCGCCTGGGGCGGAACCATCTAGGCGGTTCCTCCTCCCTGCGGCGGGGGGGAGCGGTCCGGAAGTCCATCCTGAGGAGTGAATGATCTGACCATGACAGGGGTTCAACAACTACCTCCCCCATTTCCAGATCATTCTGCCACTGGCCAGAGACAAAAATTAGATCTAGTGTGTGTCCCCCCGTGTGAGTCTCGCTTAGCAACAGAAATGTTGGGTTCAATTGTGGTTGTTAAGTCGAGCATTGCCTGGAATCAAAAGCCGGGGTCTATGACCGCACCATCCAAAGAGCACAGGTTGATGGCAAGGGTGCGGCCACCATCTTGCCTTTTTTGACCCTCATCAGCCCCCCCCCATTGTCTGCCCTTCACCCTGAGGTCCGAAGGAGCCCACAGAAGACTTATGTGTTGATTAAATTCACATGCTTCCCCCCCATCTCGCTATCCAGAGACGGGGCATGATGGGAAGTGCCGTAAGGAAGATGCCGAAAGATCCTCACCTCCATGAAGGCGCCGTTGTCGCCACATTCGGGCACGTAGGGGGCATGCGTCTGGCGCCGGGATTTGGCGAGGGCGGCTGCTCGGTCTTCTTGACACCGGGTCAAATTGGCACCTAGGGAAGCGATTGGAGGAAGACGCAAGTCAAGATCCAAGGTTAAACCAGTGTTTCTCAACCTCAGTGACTTTTAGATAGATGGACGTAACTCGAGGACCAGCTTAATTTAAGCAAGCTGCCAATCCATCCATCCATCCATCCATCCGCCCACACTGGAGCCCACCTGGGTCCCATCTCTTGGAGGTCCGGAGAATTGTGCTCGTAACTGGAGGACTACCTTTAAGCAATCAATCAGTCAATCAGTCAATCAGTCAATCAATCAGTCAATCAATCAATCAATCAATCAATCAATCAATCCATCAATCCATCCATCCACCCACCCACCCACCCACACTGGAGCCCACCTGGGTCCCGTCTCTTGGAGGTCTGGAGAATTGTGCTCGTAACTGGAGGACTACCTTTAAGCAATAAATCAGTCAATCAATCAATCCAATCAATCCATCCATCCATCGATCCATCAATCCAATCAATCCATCCATCCA
>NW_015432968.1:0-1102 GCF_001527695.2 Protobothrops mucrosquamatus | reverse complement strand
CACCGCCCGCGCGGCCGCATTTTGAACTAGCTGGAGCCTCCGGGTGCTCCTCAAGGGAAGCCCCATGTAGAGAGCATTGCAGTAGTCCAGGCGGGAAGTCACAAGGGCATGAGTGACCGTGCGTAAGGCGTCCCGGTCCAGAAACGGCCGCAACTGGCGGATCAGGCGAACCTGATAAAACGCTCCCCTGGTCACGGCCAACAACTGGTCGTCCAATGTCAACCGTGAATCCAGGAGAACACCCAAGTTGCGGACCCGATCTGAGGGGGCCAAAGTTTCGCCCCCTATAGTCAGCCCCCTATAGATGTCACACCTGTGACAGGTAAAAACATGTTTTTTGAAAAACAGCGCCATCTGTTGGACGTAAAAGCAACAGACACTACGATTTTACGATTCCATTTCAATGTTTCCGATTTACGATCCATTTACGATTTCCAAATTCCAATTCTTTCTTTTCCATTTAACCAGACTGAGCCACAGCAACGCGTGGCCGGGTACAGCTAGTTTAAAATAAATCTAGTGACTTGAATGAAATTAAGTGGCATCGTACTTTGTTCTTTATATTTCAAGCAAGTATTTACCAACCTCATTTGAGACTACAAGGAAAACAAAACTCAAACTAATTTTCCAACATTTTATATAAAACCTAGGCAGGAAAGCAGCACAACAACAACTTGGTAAAGAAATTCTTTTAAAAATACTTCTGAGTGCTGCTAGTACAGATTCTTCCTCTTCTTGTACCATATCTGTTATCGGACGTTGGTGATCATGTTGGCAATCCTGTTTTTATCAGCAGCCGCACGAAAAAGTGCTGCTGAGTTTTGTCCAAACTAGTCCCTTAGATTTTGAAGCCATGCTGTTCTTCTTCTGCCTGGACCTCGTTTGCCTTCAATCTTTCCCTGAAGGATTAAATAGAGTATGCCGTATTTTTCTGGGAGTCGCATCACATGTCCAAAATATTCTTTCGTTTTTTAATTGTTTTAATGATTTCCCTTGGCTTTCCCAGGCAGCTTATCACCTCATTTCTGATCTTGTCAACCCAGCTTATACATAACAGCCACCTGTAAATCCACATTTCAAATGCTTCTAGTCTCTTCAGGTG
>NW_015432967.1:0-1102 GCF_001527695.2 Protobothrops mucrosquamatus | reverse complement strand
CGTCTGCAAGAAAAGACCAAACTCAGAGAGCATCAGGGACCCCACCTTCCTCCTCCTCCTCCTCCTCCTCCTCCTCCTCCTCCTCCCTATTTCCTTCTAGCACTGATGAGGTTACTCAGTTGGGTCATGAAACGTCTGCAAGAAAACAGGCTCAAGCAAGCTGGCTAGCAGAGGGAATTCTGGGAGTTGAAGTCCACCCCTCTTCAAGCTCTACAAGGTTAAGAAACACCCCGTCCTGGCTTTCTCTCACTCCCCCATCCCCACGCTCCTTTCCTGCTTGGACTCTGCAGTTTTCGCTCGGGCCCCAGAGCCGCCTCCCACCCGTCTTTCTGTTTTCCAGATGAGCGTCGGGCAGAGAGCCAAGTTGACAATCTCTCCAGATTACGCTTACGGGGCGACCGGTCACCCTGGCATCATCCCAGCCAACGCCACCCTAATTTTTGACGTGGAGCTCCTAAAGTTGGAATGACAAACGAGGGCACCCCCCCCTCGCCCTCCCACTTCCCTGCTCTGGGGTAGGTGATCCGGGTTGGCCCTCGCCAAATTGGGCATCGGGGGGTGGGTGGGCGCTGATGGGGGCAAGGAGGAGGCCCCTTGGGGAGGGCTTTTGGGGTCTGTCAGCTTGATGTGTACTGAGAGAGAGGAGAATATTTGCAGCTCGGGTGAATTGGGGGGTGTCCTGGGGTGGTGAGCTGGGTGGTTTTCTTGCCGACGTTTCATGACCCAACTAGGGAACATCATCAGTGGTAGAAGGGAGGGGGGCTGATGGGCTCCAGAAGGAGGAAGGTGGGGGAGGAGGACTCTGAGGTCCTTGGTGCTCTCTGAGCTTACAGTATTGTGTGTTTTAGAACAGAATACAATGGACATGTCGAACTCGCAACATTTATTTATTTATTTATTTATTTATTAATTTGATTTATATACCGCCCTTCTCCCGAAGGACTCAGGGCGGTGCACAGCATATTAAAAACAAGTAACAATACAATAAATAAATACCGAAATAAAAAACCCCTCTAAGACCAAATTAAAAGCCAAATATTGGTAGCTGTGTCGTAATTAAAATTATATTAAAAATCGTCCCTAACTAAAATCCTCCCTAGGT
>NW_015432966.1:0-1102 GCF_001527695.2 Protobothrops mucrosquamatus | reverse complement strand
CCTTCCTATCACTCCTGCTGACCCCCTCATCCTCCACCATGGCATACCCCCTATCCTCTTCCTCCCCTCTCTGCCCCTCCTTTGTACGCCAATTACCATCCCTCACTCCATGGGGCTGCCTCCCCTCTCTCTTCCGCTCTCGCCCAACTTCCATCCTCCCTGCTTCCACCTTTACGGCCTCTTCGCTCCTGTCGGTCCCATCGTATACCTCTTCCACTCTTTTCCTTCCCTCGTCCCCAGTACTCCTAGCTCTCCCTTGGGTCCAGGCGCTCTCATCCCCCTCACCCTTCTTTCCGCCGATCTTTCCTCTGCTCACGGGTTGGTGGGATCGCTTCCCCATCCCCCTCTTTTTCCCCTTCTCTGCTCGATCTGCTCCGTGGCCATCGGTCCAGCCACACACCCCCATCAATGTCAATCGGCTCCTCACCCCCTTGTCTATCTCTTCTCCCCCCTCTTCACTACTGCCTGTAACCTCCATGCTGATCCTGTTGTCCCCCCCATCCTCTGCTATACCATATCCTCTGCCCTCTTCCTCCTCTCTCCACCCCTCCTTTGCCCACCAATCGTCCTTTCCTGCCCCATGGGGTTGCCTCTCCTCTGCCTTGTATCCTCGCCTACTCTCCGTTCTCTCCTCTCTCACATTCACACATCCCTCGTTCTTGCTGTTTTTGTCTCGTCTCCTTTCGTCTTCTTTCCTTCCCCGGTTTCCGATATTCCTAGCACCCATGTCAGTCCAGATGTTCTCACCACTCTTGTCTCCCTTGCCCCAAATTTCTCCTCCATTCTTAGACTGGTGCAACTGTCCTTCCAACCCCCTTCCTTTTCTTTCGCCCCTCTGGCCTTCGCCATGGCTCTCGGTCCAATTACGCCCCTCCACTGTTGTCCACCAAATTTCCCCATCGCTATTTATTTATTTATTTATTTATTTATTAATTGTATTTATATCCCGCCCTTCTCCTTTCGGACTCAGGGCGGCTGACAAATGATAAAAAGCTAACATATTACACCTAGTTAAAATTTGATTAAAATGAAATATTTGAGAATGTCAAATTTAAAAGTAATTAAAACCCCTATAAAATCCCCTAGGCCAGTCCCGCTTGCT
>NW_015432965.1:0-1103 GCF_001527695.2 Protobothrops mucrosquamatus | reverse complement strand
TGAGAAAATAGTACATGGGAGTATGTAGCTGGGAATCAGCCCACACCAATGTGATGATCAGCAGGTTGCCAAAAAGGATAAGCAAGTAGATGACAAGGAGCACCCCAAAGAGCAGAAGCTGGGTCTCTCGATGACTTGTGAGTCCCACCAACATGAATTCTTTAACAGAGGTGAAGTTCTCAGCTCCCATCTGGCTTACGACCTGTAGGATAAAAGAAGTTGTTGAAAGGTAGTGAGATTCTTTTGAAATGAGACAATGCTCTTAAAAAAATAGGATACCCATAGAAGACTGTTGCAGGCAGTAACCAAGGCTTAAATAGTAATAATAATAATAATAATAATAATAATAATAGTAATAATAATAATAATAATAATAATAATAGTAGTAGTAGTAGTAGTAGTAGTAGTAGTAGTAGTAGTAGTAGTAGTAGTAGTAGTAGTAGTAAAGTTGGAAGGGACCTTGGAGGTCATCTAGTCCAACCCCCTGCTCAGGCAGGAAACCCTATACCATTTCGGACAAATGGCTGTCCAGTCTCTTCTTAAAAACCTCCAGTGTTGGAGCATTCACTGCTTCTGGAGGCAGGTTGTTCCACTGGTTAATTGTTCTAACTCTCAGGAAGTTTCTCCTTAGTTCTAGGTTGCTTCTCTCCTTGATTAGTTTCCATCCATTGCTTCTCATCCTGCCTTCAGGCGCTTTGGAGAATAGATTGACTCCCTCTTCTTTGTGGCAGCCCCTGAGATATTGGAACACTGCTATCATGTCCCCCCTCGTCCTTCTCTTCATTAAACTAGACATACCCAATTCCAGCAAACGTTCCTTATATGTTTTAGCCTCCAGTCCCCTGATCATCTTTGTTGCTCTTCTCTGTACTCTTTCTAGAGTCTCAACATCTTTTTTACATCACGGTGACCAAAACTGGATGCAATATTCCAAGTGTGGCCTTACCAAGGCATTGTAAAGTGGTATTAACACTTCACGTGATCTTGATTCTATCCCTCTGTTAATGCAGCCTAGCACTGTGTCATGACAATTTGTTGCAGACCTTTAGGGGTTCCTTTAATCAGGAATCTTTCTGGGGAACAAGTTCTTTTTAGAAAATTGC
>NW_015432964.1:0-1103 GCF_001527695.2 Protobothrops mucrosquamatus | reverse complement strand
AGAAGGAAAACAGACAGAAAAGCAACTTAAGCTTCTGTGGACAACTGCCACCTAAATTGACACATTAAAAAAATCACTGCATAAAGCTTTTACTCCTCACAAATGTTCCAGATGAGACCCACCAAATATCCCCTGTACTTGTAGCTATCTGATGCACTATAATGAATTAAACACGTACTGTGCCACTATATAGTTATATATAAAAGTTTAATTTCTAAAGTATGGTATATGATGTCTACCTTCCCTTAAGCTGTCAGAATAGATAGAGACAGATATCTGGGGAAACACCAGGTCTTCAATTTCTTGCAAAAATGTAACTGGATCAAGGCCATTTAAAATTCCAGGGGAATAGTGTTCCACAGGTCAGGTACTGCCACTTATAAATCACAATTTCAGAGTCCAGCAAGATGGCATTGTTTAATAGAAAGGACCTGGAACATGTCTTCTCTAATCTCTGTAGGACAAGCCGAAACAATGGGGGAAAGGCAATCTTGCAAATAGCCTGATCCTTTAGCCTGGTGAAGTAGTCCAGACAAGAAGAACATCCAGTTGAACTAATTCATCTTTTCTGTAAGATTACATTAACAGAATCTGAAAATCTGAAAATCCATTTCTCTGCTGTCATTCTTACAGCTGATGAAACTAGGGAGGGTCCCTCCTGAGACTTTGTCATGCCCACATACCTGCTGAGGGGTAAAGTTGTTTCTTATATCGCTATTGGCCTGGTTGTGGCTCTTCCCCATCTCCCAAGGTCACTCCCATGTACCATTACACACTGTGCCATGGAGAGCTTTGTAGGTAATAACCAGCACTTCGAATGGCACCTGATAGCCTACTGGGATCTGGTATAGCTCTGGTACAGTGGTGTTACATGGGCATAGGCCACATCATCGCATTATGGACCAGTTGCAGCTTTCAAGTGCTTTTTAAGTGCAGTCCCATATAGAGTACGTTGTTGTGAACATCATGTGTGGTGAGGTGTAAATGTAAATGCAAACACTTAGGCACTTCTGGCCATACCATATGCTTCGTGAACAGAAGCTGAGATAATTATTACATGGTTCAAAGTTAAATATATAACCATTCTACAAATCTAAATATAT
>NW_015432963.1:0-1103 GCF_001527695.2 Protobothrops mucrosquamatus | reverse complement strand
AGAAATTGGGGCCAAAATTCTTGGGGCCTTTCCCCATAGTAAGAATCATCAACCCAGTCACAGTAGAGCTAAAGCTCCCTAAACTCTTAGGGAAAATTCACCCAGTTTTTCATTGTAGCTTGTTGAAACCATATCGGGGCTCCACGTTAAGACCTCCTCCAAAAAAGGCACCTGGGCCCCTCGTGGTTGCGGGACAAACTGACTACGAAGTAAAGCGCATTCTTGATTCTAGAATTTTCAGAGGGAAATTGCAGTACCTAGTGCAATGGAAGGGGTACCCGTTATCTGAAGCCACCTGGGTGAAATCTAGTGAAGTGAAAGCTGACCGATTGGTCAAAAGGTTTCATATGAAAAACCCCACCAAACCGATAGATGACTCTTAACCTATGCTTTTATTTACTTTACAGGATCTGTCCTTCGTCTAAGGGGGGCCGGATGTCAAGTCTGCTAACATTGGATGTTCTTGCTTGCCATATGTGAAGAAGCAAACATATCTTATTTAGCCTACATATCACTTCAAGGGTTAAAGCAGACATTACTAACCGTGTGAGTGGGGAGGAATGCCAGTGAATAATAACATTATCTTAGCATAGCACAGCCAAGGTCAGCGTAACAGCAGAGCACAATAGCAAAGAATAGAGGGGGGAGCGACTCACACTTCAAATTAATTGGAGCATATGATTGATGACTGTGAAAGGAGGGAGGGAGTTTTGCTTTGTCACGAGTGCTTGGGTGGTGGGGGTTTCAGTTTTTGGCTTTCTATTGTTCGTGCCGAAGCATGTAATCTATTAACGGATTCTTTAAGGTAATTAAGCCTCCAAGTTCTTTGAAAAGTTACTTCTTTTCGGAACCATGTCATTCTGTAACTGGTCCGATGAAAAAATGTAGAAAAGATGGCTTGTATCCATCAAAGAAGGACTGAGTTACTCGGCAATAAATTCACAGATTTTCTGGAGGAACATTTAAACTAAACAACGGGAACAGTGAGTTAATTGATCCAGAACATCCCTGTCCCAGGCAATCTAAAAATTATAGGGCTATCAGTGCATGTAACATAGATGTGTGTAATATCAACCTTGCTGTCAAGCAAAATCAAACTTTTA
>NW_015432962.1:0-1103 GCF_001527695.2 Protobothrops mucrosquamatus | reverse complement strand
CTGCCAGTGGACTGGTTAGGGGAGGTTGGGTTTGGGGAAAATGAAAGAATTGCTTTGTGCTTCATGTGGGATCTTCAGATTCCTCCTGACTTTTCTGCATCCACTTTCTCTCAATAAAAGTTCTTTTGATTCATCTCAATGGAGTCAAGAGTTTTACTTTCCTGAGGGACCAGCTGGAGCAGGTCCTTACAAACACATTGACTACTGAAAGGAATAGCAGCTGCCCTGTGTCCGGAGCAGGTTAGTTACTGGAAGAAATTTGCTGTCATTCTGTGCATGAACCCAGGACGTGGTGAAAAAATTACATCTAATCAGCTGATTTTTATCCATTTATGTATGGACAAATGACAGTGCTAAAAGGCACACATTTTACAGGATCACAAACATCTGTACAAGTCAAAATAGGTAAGAAAATGGTAAGACAACACCTATCCACTCTAGACAAGGTTGGATCACCAGGACCAGGTAGATTACATCCTAGGGTTCTGAAGAAGCTGGCAGAAATTATTTCGGAAACACTGAACCAAATCTTTCAAAGGTCCTGGAGCATTGGGGAACTACCAGAAGACTGGAAAAGAGCTGATGTGGTTCCCATCTTCAAAAAAGGGGGAAAAATAGATCCAGGAAACTACAGACTAATCATCCTGTCGTCAATATCTAGGAATATCCTAGAAAATAAAATCAACAATGGCTTTCTAAACATCTAGAAGCAAGCAAAGAAGCCAACATAGGTTTATCAAAAACAGATCATGCCATACAAACCTTATTGCATTCTTTCACAAAGTGACTAAATGAGTGGACCATCAAAATGCTGTGGACATAGTATAGTTGGACTATAGCAGGGGTAGGCAACCTTGGCTCTTTTATGACTCGTGGACTTCAACTCCCAGAATTCCTGAGCCAGCATGGCTCAGCATGGAAACCTCTCCCTTTCCCCTCAGCGTGGCTGGCTCAGGAATTCTGGGAGTTGAAGTCTACGAATCATAAAAGAGCCAAGGTTGCCTACCCTTGGACTATAGTAATATATCTGACAAAATAGACCATAACCTACGGTAGTGGGGTGGGCCTGATCTGGCATGCAGCGCT
This sequence comes from Protobothrops mucrosquamatus, assembly GCF_001527695.2. NCBI lineage: Eukaryota > Metazoa > Chordata > Lepidosauria > Squamata > Viperidae > Protobothrops > Protobothrops mucrosquamatus. The sequence goes on along the minus strand of NW_015432962.1, from coordinate 17 downwards.
GTGGGGCAACTCAGATG
>NW_015432961.1:0-1103 GCF_001527695.2 Protobothrops mucrosquamatus | reverse complement strand
GGGTGCCGTCAATCAGACAATGTCAGTTGGCGACCCCCAGGGGGAGAGCCTTCTCTGTTGGAGCCCCCACCCTCTGGAACGAGCTGCCCCCAGAGATCCGGTTGATTCCGGATCTCCCCTCCTTCCGCCGCGCCCTCAAGACATGGCTGTTTCAGCAGGCAGGACTGGCCTAGGGATATTTTAAACTGGTTTTTAATTAGTTTTAAAACATGAATAGGCCTATTGTATATATCTTTTAATTGATTTTAAATTTTGTAGATTTGTATTGATTGTTCTGTTTTTAATTGGCTGTAAGCCGCCCTGAGTCCATTGGGAGAAGGGCGGGATATAAATGTAATAAACTTCAACTTCAACTTCACAGTAGGAAATCCATGGCCTTTGGGACAGTATTACATTGGTGATAGACCTACATCCTGAAACCTTACATTTCTTTAAAGAACTTTGGAAGCAGGAAATAATCTGTTGACTGACATTACCTGATGTTTTAAGTACTATCAGATTGAGTGAACTCCTGGTGGCTGTATGGACAAATCCTCACTATTTTGATCTTAATAAGCAATAACCCTTCTATGAATATTCCAGTCATCTCAATGATTCCATTAATTCACCTTACATTCTATTTTTTCCCCTTCTACTTCCCCTAGCCTTGCCAACCATAATCATTTCTTCTAATCCATCATCTGCTTGCATCAGATGCCAAAAGTATGTGAGCTTCTACGTGCTGATCAGCAGCACAAAGGAACTGTCAGCCTTTATTTGATCCAGGATTAACTGACTGGTTCTGTTTGAAGCTCACGGCACTCTTAGAAATGAATTCCATATACAGTATTTGAAGATTTGTATTGATTAGGTATAGGATTGCTAAAATGTCTTGGCAGTCTCATGATTTCAAGATGATGATGATGATGATGATGATGATGATGATGATGATGATGATGATGATGATGATGATGATGACACTTGAACTTCTTCATTGATTTCTCATTGTCCTCCAAAGGGCAATGCAAAGCAAAAGAAATAATTTCTAAGCATGCAATGAATAATTTTGAATAAATGTACACAGGAGATTTTACTGTTTTTCCCCAAAACATTGCATGCATCTC
>NW_015432960.1:0-1103 GCF_001527695.2 Protobothrops mucrosquamatus | reverse complement strand
GCCAATCCCAGAAGCACCGGGCTCCTGGCCAATCCCAGAAACACCGGGCTCCTGGCCAAACTCCTCTCCGTCGGAAGGCACCGAAGGCCGCACCAGAGGGGAAGGGCCTGGAGAGGGAGGCCTGGCCATCTCCTCTCCTTCATGTTCAGAGCCTTCCTCCTCTGATGAGAGGGACCCACCGGATGGAGCCACAACACTAGCTGCACTGAAGGGGAAGGAGGAGGGTGGGGGGAGAGGAGATCAAGCAGGCCGGCCATGAGCCAATCTACAACTTCTGTGGCAGCCACCTGTGCTGGCAGCAACAAACAGGCAAGAAATGCAGCAGGGGAGGGGGTTGCCCTCCACGAGGAATGAAGAAAGGTAGCATCAGCTGGAGGTGAGACACGGAGGGAGGGAGATGGAGAGTGGAAGGATTCTTATGTGCTTTTGTGACTTTGAAGTTCTGGGATTTGTGCAATGAGGGCATTGTGTTCTTAAGGAGTGTTTGGCAATTTCTATTTGGCTGATGGCTGATGTCTCGTGTTAGCTTCTATTGCTCTGCTATTGTTAGCTGTAAGTTTTGCTGCAAGGGATTTTGAAGTATTTTTCTCCTGAATGGATTTTGCCTGTAGCATTCCTTTACTTAAGAATGGAGCCATTTGGCGAGGCTGCCTTAGCCAGTACTTACTACATTTTTTTTTCTTAAGTGCCGGCTGCCGGCTCCTTAACTTTCTTTTCTAGCCAGTAGTTAATTCTTAAAGGGCCTTTCTAAGCTAGTTCACTCAGCAGCTTGTCTTTTCTGTTTCTGGAGGTTTTTCTTTGTTTGATGAATAAATGGAGGAGAGAAAATATGGGGGGGGGGTTCAAATTCTTCCTTCAGAAGGAGATGGGAATGAGAAAGAGGGAGGGAGGGAGGGAGGGAAGTCCCACCTTAGCACTTGGCCACCAGCAGCCCTGCCATTGACTTTGCTTGTCAAAAGGTTGCAAAAGGGGATCACATGACCCTGGAACACTGTGACCATCATAAATATGAATCAGTTGCCAAGCATCCAAATATAAATCACATGACCCTGGGCATGCTGCAATGGTCATAAGTGTGAAAAATGGTCATAAGTCATTTCAGT
>NW_015432959.1:0-1103 GCF_001527695.2 Protobothrops mucrosquamatus | reverse complement strand
CCCCCCCCCCCCCCCATTATCTCTACTATTCCAGTGAAAGAATCCTGGGGACTCTTCCATTCCCCTGAACTCTTCCATCCTCTCCAGGGGCAAAATCACCTGGGCTTAATTAATGAGGGAATGCGTATGTGGGATGTGATGGTACACTTTGCTGATCCCGCTTGCCTGTGGGAGAAAGAGCAGCAAAGCAGGGGCAGAGAAATTCAAAAGGACTCCCCTTCCTTTTCTAATTTCCAAGCTAACCTCCTTTTGTTTGAGTGAACAAAAGAGATTACAACTAGCAGCTGTAGCGGGTAGGGGGAAGAACGATTTTTCAAGATGCAGTAAAAATGACTAATTATAAGATGGCAAGATAGAGCTATCTCAACTTTGGAAGGAGTGCAGTGTGATGGGGTGCTAGTTAAATATTAAGTAGAAGAATATATTCTTGGTCTCCTCAATTCCTTTGTCCCTGTTATGGCTGATTTTATGTAGGAAACATCATTCTCCTTTAGTTTTTTTGGCTGGTGGATAAATTAGGTAAGGATAAGAATTTCATTTCTCTTACCATTCTCAAGCAGCCCTATCAGAAATGAAAAATCGGGGAAATATCAAGCAAGTGAAATGGGAATTTAATTCCCCAAAGGAGAGTTCTGTGTAATGTCCTACTGGGCATTAGGAGGATTCTGGACTAGCCTGACTTATACTTTGGTTTTCAGAAAATTCTTAGATTTGCCCAGTAGCATTTACAGAACTGAGTTATGACATTAAAGACAGTTTCTAATGGAAACCTCTCGGTAAGCAAAGCATACAGTGCCAATCGAATGGAAAGTTCGTTATAGATTAGACATAGAAGTCTCAGAAAAAAACATAAGAGCTGCTTTGGACAATGGTCATTTTGGATTCCTCTGCAGCGCTGGCATGGTAACATATAATAAATGTTGAGTTATCTTTGCCCCTCCAGTTTTGTTTGGACAGGAGTCCCAATGTCTTGAACCTTTCCTTTGAAGTTTGGCAGGTTCAACTTCTAGGAGAATGTCCCAGGGTTGAATAAAATCCAATTTCATTTGAATATAGCCTGACCCCAAGATAGATTATTTTAATCCAGATAATTTGGATCTTGC
>NW_015432958.1:0-1103 GCF_001527695.2 Protobothrops mucrosquamatus | reverse complement strand
AGTTAGTAGGTGGAGAAACCTCTGATCCAGCCTGGGCTGGGAGGCGGTGGCTGCTGACAGAAGGCAGGGGCTGGGCTTCAGAGGCACAGGGCAGAAAGAGTAGTGGCAACAACAACAACAACAACAATGGAAGAGGTGGTTCCGAAAAGAAGCAGGAAAACCCCAAACGCAGGCTGTCGAGGCGGTTGAGAGCTGGATTATCTGCGTTGAAACGACGTACATAGTGTGAAGGTACCTGGTTAGGTTTCTCCATTGCCGCTCTCCCGTTGTGTTGGACTACAATTCTCAGTCTCTGCTGCCACCATGCAGATTGGAGGCCTCGGTCGTTGTGATTCCGGGCTTGGCACTAAGAGTAGGCACAGTTGGAGCTCAGTGGCAATTTAGGATTTAAGAAAAAAAAAACATTGCCACCAAGCACCCATTGTCCTTACTGGTCCGGACAAGTTAAAGAAAATGATGATGGTCTGTATTGGTAAACGGCATATATGGAGGCTGGGGCTGGGGGAGAGAAAACTGGGGAGGATGCTAGTGGGCTTTGTTTATGAATAGCAGATAGGTTCCAGGGGTAAACATAGAGAGACCTTGTGGGTAGGATATCAGATTGAGGAAGGACAGTATAAATTGATGTGTTCATAAAACATGGTTTATGCTAGCATTGTTATTTATACACTATTTTTTGCAAGAGGTAAAAAGGCTTATTTTTATTTTTCCTCTAACATTGGTCGTGTTGTTATCTTACTTATAGGAAGCTGCAATACATCTTTGTATTGCATTTCTTCATCAGCTTAATTTTCAGTTGTCCTAGCAAGCATGTTACTTATTGTACTGGATTTCTGCAGCATTTATTGGTTTATGATTGCAGTTCGTTTTGCTGATGAGTGCACTGTTTCATAATATATCCACCTGTAGTATTATTATTATTATTATTATTATTATTATTATTATTATTATTATTATTATTATTATTATTATTATTATTATTATTATTAAATTTATACCCCGCCCTTCTCCCGGAGGACTCAGGGCGGCTTACAGCCAGTTTAAAACAATGATACAATACAATACAAAATTTAAAAATGATTAAAAATAAATATTCAAATTTG
>NW_015432957.1:0-1103 GCF_001527695.2 Protobothrops mucrosquamatus | reverse complement strand
TTTATTATTATTATTATTATTATTATTATTATTATTATTATTATTATTATTATTATTATTATTATTATTATTATTATTATTATTATTATCAACTCTTGTCTAATTAAATATAATAGATTCAGTGTCCAAAGTAGGTTTTCTTTCTTTCTTTCTTTCTTTCTTTCTTTCTTTCTTTCTTTCTTTCTTTCTTTCTTTCTTTCTTTCTTTTACAAATGCCTGGAACAACAATCTCAGATTCATTCATATGATGGATGAACAAAATCTTGCCGATTACAACGCGTGAAATCATGTCATTCTATTTTTCTGGTCAATATAAAATCTTGGTATGGTAGCCAAACAGACAGTATCAGTAGGGCGGTAGGCATATCCATTTTTAAATCTCTTGATGCTGAATACAGAAATGCTAATTAGTTAGCATTTAATTAGCCCACATATCTTACTTTGCAGAAGTTGCTTTTCCTACTTGAGGGGGTCTTCTGTCTGAAGACTTCCCTGGGAAAAAAAAATCCAGTTTTGATATATTGGGCCATGTAAAGCAAAATTGATCTGCTTCATTGAGGGCTTTGCTTCATTGTACTGGAGAGGTCTGCACCAGTAAAATGTGAGGGCAGGGCCAATTCTGATCACCACAATACAAAAAACAGATGTTGAGTTCCTAGAAAGAGTGCAGAGAAAAGCAAAAACATGATAATGATTTAGAGTCTAAACCGTATGATAGAAGAGAATAGATCTGGAAGGGATCTTGGAGGTCTTCTAGTCCAGCCCCCTGCTCAAGCAGGAGGGCCTATACCAATTCAGACAAGTGACTGTCTAGCCTCTTCTTAAAAATCTCCAGTGATGGAGCATCCACGATTTCTGAAGTTCTGATGTTTGTTCTGATGAACAATTGAAGGAGGTTGTTTTATCACCTGGTCATTCCAGGAAGTGCTAGAGCACGAAAATTAGCCCCTTCGCAGAGAGTTTTGCACATAAACAAATTACAAAAAGGAAGGGTAGGCAATTCTTCTTATATGTAAACTGGATATGCTGGTGAAACAGAACTGATACAAATTACACCTCCCTTTTTACAATTGACGGCCAGGTAACAATGTAGTACCTTCAGA
>NW_015432956.1:0-1103 GCF_001527695.2 Protobothrops mucrosquamatus | reverse complement strand
CCCACCCTATGGAATGAGCTACCCCCAGAGATCAGGGTGATCCCTGATCTCCCTTCCTTCCGCCGCGCCCTTAAGACATGGCTGTTTCAGCTAGCAGGACTGGCCTAGGGGAATTTTTTAGCTGGGTTTTAAAATATTTTAAATTAACATAGGCCAATATTATATATCTTTTTAATTATGTTTTTAACTATAGTTACTTCGGTATTTTTGTATCTGTTTTATTAGGCTGTTAGCCGCCCTGAGTCCGTAAGGGGAAGGGCGGGATATAAATACAATAAACTAAACTAAACTAAACTAAACTAAGATAAAAGGGTCCTTGTTTTTATTCTGTGTTTTAGGTTGCTTACTACGTTTATTGCTGTTACTTATGAAGCTCTGGTGTGCTTTTACTTGTTACCAGGGATGTTTTAATTTGTTCTGCTATGTTCTATGTAAGCCACCAAAGGCCTTTTAGATTGGGTAGAAATTTTATAAATAAATAAATCAATAAGAGTGATTTGTTTTCTTTATTTTTCAGCAAGTGCTTGAAAAGTCCATACCTGTCAACTTTCCAGTCAAAGCAAGATTTTGTGATCAATGCTTATGCAATCACCATAACTGCATGTAGCAGTTCTAGTTACAATTTTTAACAAAACTATAGCAAAGCTTTTTGTCACACTACTTTGTAATTCACTATATTTCTGCACCATGTAGAACTGTAGATCAGGTGCAGGAGGGAAGGAAGGAAGGAAGGAAGGAAGGAAGGAAGGAAGGAAGGAAGGAAGGAAGGAAGGAAGGAAGGAAGGAAGGAAAAGAATTCTTTTTTCAGATCACCTCTCCAGCATTAGGATTTTCCTTTGAAATTCTACTTTTTCTGTCTCTAGATCTGATTGATATCTAACCAGCATTTAAAAACTAAAACAATGAGAAACCTTTTGCTAATATTCAACATAGCTTATTTTGTTTTGTCAATACTCAGGCTGTTTACCGCCATAACTATGTGCATCATATCAAAGGGAAATATACGCCAACAGATAAGACAGTGGATCTGGAGCGGGCAAATCAGGCTTACAAGATACAGAGTGAAGTAAGTACTTGGATTTTGCCTCTGGATGACATTAAAA
>NW_015432955.1:0-1103 GCF_001527695.2 Protobothrops mucrosquamatus | reverse complement strand
TTCCCCCTGACTGAAGCTTTGCAGACATTTTCTTCACAATCCATAATTTAAATCATTATACAAAACATCATCATGCTACTTAATGAAACAAACACATCTTCCACAACACTAGATCTATGTCAAATAACATAACTTCATAATTTCAAAACAGCAGCAAAATCAGCTTCTACAATTTTTTGTAAAACTTTAAGGAAGTCTGTTAATAATCTTCAAAAATCACTTACAAAATTACATTACAGTATTATATAAATTTGCGGCTGAAATCTGCTTTTACTCAAGATAAAATTAAATACCCCATGTCACTGTGTCTCTTATTTTGCTTTCCTAAGAAAAGCCATTTGTGTAGTTACATGTTTTAGGAATTATTAAAAGAGAAAAAGAAAAGGAGGAGCTTTCTGGTTTTTTTGGTCTGAGGAAGCATAAATTGTTCTTGTGTGATATTTAAAACAATATTTAAATAGCATTGCTAAGAATATATTCACATATAGTCAGAAGAAAAGAGAATGTTACTATTTATGTATGCAAGTCTATACATTTTTCCAAACCTGATACAATCATTCTGTATACATGAAAAAAAAATTCACAATGAAATACTAAAAAGTTCTTATATAATTCTCTCAAATCTCATTTGCATTTCTTCCATATAAGGACATCAACAATGTCCTTTCAAGTGCCAGAAAACCACCTTTACATCAATCATACGTTAAGTCATGACTTAACTCCAATAAATCATACTAATATCTTGAATAGTCCATGGGTACACAGCAATTTTCAATTTATTAGCAATTATTGCAAGTAATTATATCTGTATCTTGACACTATTTTGATTAGTGAATACTGTGAATATCACAAAATCACAGTATAATTACAAAAAAAATCTTAAGTGTTCCAATATCTCAGCAGTTGCCACAAAGAAGAGGGAGTCAAGCTATTCTCCAAAGCGCCTGAAGGCAGGACGAGAAGCAACGGGTGGAAACTGATCAAGGAGAGAAGCAACTTAGAACTAAGGAGAAACTTCCTGACAGTTAGAACAATTAACCAATGGAACAACCTGCCTCCAGAAGTGGTGAATGCTCCAACACTGGAAGTTTTTAAGAAGAGAC
>NW_015432954.1:0-1103 GCF_001527695.2 Protobothrops mucrosquamatus | reverse complement strand
GTGTGTGTGTGTGTGTGTGTGTGTGTGAGAGAGAGAGAGAGAGAGAGAGAGAGAGAGAGAGAGAGAGAGAGAGAGGAAGGAGGAGGAGGAGGAGAAAGAAAGAAAGAAAGAAAGAAAGAAAGAAAGAAAGAAAGAAAGAAAGAAAAAGAAATACTGCTTTTTGGGCAGTATTTTCTGGTAGAAATATTAATATAAATTTCATTCTGAATTAAACTGAATATTCTGTTTAGCATAGAGTAATTCTGGGATTTTTTTTATAGATAATGTCTCCCTGCCTTGATATTTTAAGGGTGGTGTTTTTTTTTAGAAAAACAGAATTCCTATTTCAAATGCATGTAGCACATGGGCATGCAAATGACATAATTCCAAAGAACCCCATGAAAATGGAACTAAGTCACTTCTAGTTGCTTCTGTGTATTATGTTCCAAATTTCTATAAAAGAAATTTTTCTTTTGTGCCCTTTGGAGAGTTTTATAGTGATAAACTCCCTGTCCTTCAGCATAAGATTTAACACCCTGGAGACAGTGGATAATCACTCCTAATCCAGTTTCCCGTGGTTGTAAAATAAGAGGAGGACTCTGCCAAGTATTTACTGTGGAAGTGAGAGGCTTCTTCCAGAGCTGAATGGTGTGTGTGTGTGTGTGTGTGTGTGTGTGTGTGTGTGTGTGTGTGTGTGTGAGTGGGGTGTGTGTGTGTGTGTGGGGGGTGTGTGTGTGTGTGTGTGTGTGTGTGTGTGTGTGTGTGTGAGAGAGAGAGAGAGAGAGAGAGAGAGAGAGAGAGAGACTAATTGAGGTGTGGTTCATCACTGGGAGAGCCACTTTCTTATTGCCCTTCCATTATTTTATGGTTAAATAAGACCTTTTGTGGAATTTTTGGAAGAGATGAATTTGACATTCAGATCAGGTAGTTTCTGAGCTTGAGGCCTTGTTTATGCATTGAAGACTACCATCATTTTTTTTTCCTGTGAAGTGATTTTTGTGAATATTTTCATAGTTGCATGCATGATGTGTATTTTTGTACGCATGAGATTGATAAGGATGTTATGTATATATGAAATATGATATGTGTATGCCTGTTTGCAAGATCGCTTCTGTGTCTGCCTG
>NW_015432953.1:0-1103 GCF_001527695.2 Protobothrops mucrosquamatus | reverse complement strand
AGGTGCCGGGGAAACTGCCGTGCAACCACACTCTCAACAACCTTCGCCACAAAGCGTAGGTTGGAGACTGGACGATAATTTGCCAACACATCTGGATCCAGGGAGGGCTTCTTAAGGAGGGGCCTCACCACCGCCTCCTTTAGGGCTGCGGGGAAGGCACCCTCCCGCAAAGAAGCGTTTATAATTCCCTGGAGCCAGGGTCGTGTCCCCTCCCGAGCCGCCAGTACCAGCCAGGAGGGACACGGAGGCTTTAAAATATTAATTGAAAATTTAAATACATAAAAAGCTGAAAGTACAAAGGATGTTACTGAACAGATAGCAAATTGTTCAAGTAAAAATATCAAAGGGAATAAGAAAACAAAAAGAAACTGAAATGTTTATTTGTTAATTTTCCCATCACTGTCAAAGAAGCTGAAGTAATATGCCTATAGGACACATGCAAATACTTTTTAAAGGATTAAAGCAGAGAGTGGTTCTTCAAAATGTGCAATTAAATTTTTAAAAATGACTAGGTCAATGTGAAATGATGAAAATGATGATGAAAAAAATCCTTAAACTATACATATAATTTCCAAAAGGCATAATTCCTTAACCTGAAATAGGTCCCTCAGTAAGTAGGTGGTGCTGTTCTCCATGCATAAGCAAGACAGGTTAAAATTTTATTTGAATGTATATTTTAATCTAACCTGAAGAATAACTGATAATACCATGCTAACTTATTCATCTCACCCTGAACGTGGAACAACTTTACTTCTGAGTAAGGATAATTCCCTTCCTCATTCATAATTGTTCCTCATCAGTATCAACTTTTCTCCAGTCTTCAAAATTCCAATGAATGTATTTGTTTCATTTATAGATAGAAGATCGATATATAACTATGGATAGATGGATAGATGGATAGATGGATAGATAGATAGATAGATAGATAGATAGATAGATAGATAGATAGATAGATAGATGGATGGATGGATGGATGGATGGATGGATGGATGGATGGATGGATGGATGGATGGATGGATGGATGGATGGATGGATGGATGGATGGATGGATGGATGGATGGATAGATAGATAGATAGATAGATAGATAGATAGATAGATAGAT
>NW_015432952.1:0-1103 GCF_001527695.2 Protobothrops mucrosquamatus | reverse complement strand
AAAAATGTTCATTAAGAGTCTCACAAATGTCAGTTTGGTCATTGACTATGGATTCGTCCGAGAGTTTGAGTGAGGTGATGGTCATAGTCTTGTGTGTGCTCCTGCGTTTTAGTAGATTGGTGAGAGCTTTGGAATGCGTTGTACACGTGAGTGCCCTTTGCTCTTCAGCTAATATTACCGAAGATTGTGAGTTTCTCCATTTGAGCAACAGCTCGTTCATGCGTATGAAGAGTTGAAAATCGTTGGTCTTCATGTACTTGGACCGTAGTTTCTTGATTTTAGCGAGGGTTTGGTTTGGAGGGGGTAGAGTCGGGCGTAGTGCCGGTTGGCGTCCGCGCAGAGCCGGGGCAAGTATGTTCAGGCATATTTCGAAGTTATTATAGAGCACATCCGTCGCGATGCTGATATCGGTTGCCAGGAAGAATCTATCCCAGTTCATCGATCTAATAAGCGCAGCGAAGTTGTCCCAGTTAATGCGGTGTATTGGCCGATATGGGCGATGTGGCGCTGGCCTAGGCCCATGTATACCCGGTGAGGGGAGTTCGAATGAGAGTCTGACCGTTTTGTGGTCACTTCCGATCATGCTAATGTCTAGCACCCTGGCGAACGCTAGGGGGATACCATTTGTGAGGAATAAATCCAGAACATTGGCTTGTCTGGTAGGTACCCGTACGTGTTGGATCCAATTGTGTGCCATTAGGGAGTCAATAAAGGCCATGTATTTAGGGGGAGCTGTCTGAGTGTGCCAATCAATGCTTGGCAAGTTGAAGTCCCCTCCTACGATCTTGTATTTCGGTGACATTTCAGAAATGTGATTGAACAGTTTAACTAGTCCATCGATGCGCTCAGTGGTAGAATGAGGGGGGTTGTAGATGCAGCCAATAAGGAGGTCACATTGGCCACTATTGTTCTGGACCCAGATGGAGTCTTCCGAGTTACCAATGGGTATGATTTCAAAAGTGGAGGCGTTAAAGTCCTCATGGACGTATATGAGGCATCCTCCTCCCCTGCTATTGGTGCGACCATTACTGAATAGCCTATAACCAGGAATGAGTAGGGCAGTATCTTGCATGCTGGGAGGGTGCCACGTTTCTGTGATGAGG
>NW_015432951.1:0-1103 GCF_001527695.2 Protobothrops mucrosquamatus | reverse complement strand
ATGGATATTTATTGTATTGTGGTTTTACAAGGCTGTTAGCCGCCCTGAGTCCGGTGAGGAGAAGGGCGGGGTACAAATTAAATTATTATTATTATTATTATTATTATTATTATTATTATTATTATTATTATTATTATTATTATTATTATTATTATTATTATTATTATTATTATTATTATTATTATTATTATTATTATTATTATCTCTCCTCAGCCCTAAACACAGCTTCAGCCCAATTAGCTCTCTCATTATTTGCGGATCTTTCTTGTTTTGAGTTTTGGGAAAATTGCTTTCCCTGGGCCAGACACATGGCTTCAGACCCAGTTACAGTTAGTCCTTGACATACAACCACAATGGAGCCCAAATCTTCTGTTGCTAAGCGAGACATTTGTTAAATGAATTTTGACCTTCCTTGCCACAGATTTTAAGTGAATCACTGCAGCTGTTAAGTTAATAACACGGTTGTTAAGCGAATCTGGCTTCCCCAAATGTTGACTTTGCTTATCAGAAGGTTGCAAAAGGTGATCATATGACCCAGGGACACGGCAACCATCATAAATACATGCCAGTTGCCAAGCCTCTGAATTTTGATCATGTGACCATGGAGACGCTGCAACAGTTGTGTGAAAAACTGTCCTAAGTGACTTTTTTCAGTGCCATTGCTAACTTTGAATGGTCACTAAATGAACTGCTGCAAGTAGAGGTCTACTTGTAATAAAGTTTTTTTTCTTAAAAAACAGTCTTTCTAGGGCTGAAGGAACATAATGCATATAGAGAGGAAGATGGAGAAAATTGTGAACAATTTGTTGCTTTCTCACTCCGATACTGTGTTTCCCCGAAAGTAAGGCCTACCCCGAAAATAAGCCCTAGCTTGATTTTTTGGGGTGGGTGGGCCTAATATAAGCCCTACTCCAAAAATAAGCCCTAGTTTTGGGGCAAGGCACACACCTAAAAATCAAGCTAGGGCAGGTGTGGGGAGCTGCCCCACACGCCCCGCACCCACTTATCTGGCAGCCAGGCCTCTCCTCACCAGCCCACTTCTTCTGCAGCGTCTTCTGCAGCCAGGCCTGCATTTCTCAGTCACAGGCCTTTCCGGAAGGCCT